>NC_092064.1:7980000-8280000 GCF_039877785.1 Chaetodon trifascialis | reverse complement strand
TTCAATAATCTTTCACTTTTTCAAGTGCCTGATCAATATGAGGGAATGCCCAGCTGCCCGAGATCGAGTTACAGTCTTGCACCTCTCCGCAAGTACAGTGTGAGGTCTGAGAGGCATTGTGGCAACATCCATTCATGCGGGATAATCACATTAACTAGGCGTGTCTGGGCTCTGTGGATATAGACTTCTATAAAGACAGGCCAGACCCCGAGTCAAAGGAAATTACACCAACATTTTGTCTAATCCCTCCTCAAGCAACCTGATCCTACAAACCAACAGTCACAAAGTTCAGAGTTGAGATGCAGCATTTTGTCAGATGAAAGAGCAGAGAATATTGATAAAGCAAATCAGAGCAGTTTACCGGTTTGGTTCTTCTTATGCAGCACAGCATAGTTGTAGTTGTTGTATCCTCCCTTTTTCTTCTCTGCTTCTTTCTTCCCTTTTTTCTCCCTTTCACTTCTTCTCTCTCACCCTCTCTCACTCTCGCGCTCTCTCTCTCTCTCTCTCGCTCGCTCGCTTTCGTGCACACACACTCTCTCTCTCTCTCTCTTTCTCTCTGGCTGTATCAACAGCTAAGCCGCCCAGTGCATTTACTCATCCCAGTTTGCACACACACGCTCTTCAGTCGGTCTGCCTGAGCGCACCTCTCTCTCTCTTTCTCTCGCTCTTACTCGCAGCCTGACAATGACTACAAGCCCACCCTTTAAACCCCTCCCTTCCCCACGCTCTCTCATCCCTCTCTCCTCCCCTCCCCTCTTCCCTTCACACTATCCCCCTCCTCCTCCTCCTCCCCTTCCTCCTCCTCCTCTTCTTGCTCATAGTGATGAACCCCCCCACCTCTTTTAGATCAGCGCTCCTCTCTTCTACATCTTCTCACCCAGCCTCCTCCTCCTCCCCCTCCTCTCCTCTTTCAGCCTGGCTCCATCAAAAACTGCGACCCCACCCTAAAAAGGCTCTTGCTTAATGATTGACTGGATACCTCCAGTTTTTTGCTTTGCTTTTTTTTGGAAATTGTGCTTTATTTTTGTTTCTCTCATTACAACCACTACCCCTCTGTTTTATCCCCTCCCCTTCCACACACTCATAGGGAGGTGCCTTAAAAGAAGAAGAAGATGAGGAGGAAGAAGAAGAAGCAGCTCCCAAATGCAAGTCGCCTCCTCTGATTGCTCAGGCTCCCTCTCATACTGCGTGTTATACACTCTCTGGGTCTCTGATTAGTGTTATGAGCCTGTGAGCTCTGTGTCCAAATTGCCACGGCGATGCCAAAAGCATGTTTTCTGGCACAGCCGGGAGCAGCTCTTGCCAGGAGAGACGTGTGAAAGAGAGCAGTGATGATTGTGCATGCGTGCACACACACAAACACACACACACACACACACTGTGCTCTTAGGACACGTCACCCGCACCACCAACCCACCCACCCCCCACCGATACCCAGCGCTCTCTGTTCTCATGGAAACACCAGCAGATAGACTGGAAGAGCAGAGGAGGAGGAGGAGTGTGTGTGTGTGTGTTTGTGTGTGTGTGTGTGAGAGAGAGAGAGAGAGAGAGAGATGGAGGGAGAGAAGGGGATGGAGGCAGGAGGAGGAAGCAAGAGGGCCGGGTGTGGCAGACAGGCAGGCGAGGCAAACTGCCTCTCTTTCTCTCTCCCTCCCCCTTTTTTTCCCTCCCTGTGTGCCCACATTTGCACACAGTCTGGTTTAATGAGCGGGCACAACGCATGCATTATCCCCACAACTACATTTATTACCATTACCGTACAGTGAGGCTTGCAGGCGCATGCTCATGCAAACACCCACACTCTGTATTTGTCTTTCATAATACACACACACACACACACACACACACACACACACACACACTGTGGTGTCAGAAGAGTCCCCACCCCCGCTCTGACACCGGCGCGTACCAGCAGATGCTACAGACACAATGAGGATGGAGGGAGGGATGGAGAACAGGAGGATAGACAGAGAGAGGGGTGGATGGAGGGAAGAGGAGGAGGAAGAGTCTTGAGGGGTTCTGCTCCGCTATTCTTCTCTTTTACAGGATTATTCCACATCCAGTTCACTGAGGGGAAATCATTAACCTGCACCTCTGAGCCACAGCCTTCCCGGTGGTCGCTGCTGCCACACAGACACATCCAGCACCATTACTTGGCTGCACTACATCATCACTATGTGTCATCATGTCCTAAAGCAGGCCGTATGACACAGACGCTGTAATAATGCAGGGTTTCTGCTGAGTGCACATGGTCTTTCTCGGCATTGCCCTGCTTTACTTCTATACAGCTATGCACATTCATACAGCTGCCAGATCTCAGTCCACTATTGGGTCACTTTACTGGAATAACTAGCACATAACTGCCTTGCTTCAGGGAAAAGGAAAAGGACTTTCTCTGTCCAGGAATCACAAAGTTGTTTTTGTAAAAGGCGATTCTCAAATATGCATGAATATCAGACAAAACAAGCAATTTAACATGTCAGCTTAAGCCCTGGAACATTATGATGGGTGCTGTTCACTAGATACTGACTGCTATAGACCAGGCAATTTATTAACAATATAATATGCAGGTTAGTTGACAGTGAAAATAATTGTTAGCTGCAGCAATAGATGTCCACCCAACTAAGCACCAATGAGAGAATTTGGAGGGATGTGTTAGACAGAGGTCCATGATCAAAACACCAAATGAGGGGACATCCCTCAGTTGAGTTTGAGAAACTCGGAGTATCTTTCCTAAAGAGCACTGGAGCTGTTCTGGTGGCTCCTGCTGGCCCGACACCTTACATTTGATAGCATAATCATGTATTGTGCTGTTACATCCTATTCACTTAGAGATTTTGATCCAGTGGCATTCGCTTAATTTCAACAAATGCCATTCCCTGCACATTGCTGAAAAGGCTTACAGCACTGTGTAACCATCAAGTGGCAAATTTCTAAAAATCACATGGGACTGCAAGTCCTTTAAGAGAGGCATAAAAACAGCAACACAATCCTAAAACAAAAGATTGGGTTTGTCCAAATGATAAAGAAAAATCCAAACACTCAAATCCCTGACAGCCAAATCAAGCTGAGACCGAGCCAGTGACGGCTAAAGAAACACAGAGAGTGTGTGGGTTGTTCTTTGAAAACAATTAATCTGTAATTGCAGCAGGCTGGCCAGCAGTTGACTGCAAGCTGACCCAGTGGCTGCTCCTTATCTTGACATCTTAGTATGCTAATCTGTGTCCACTTCTTTGACTGTCCTGTTAAGCAGCTGAATCTGCTGCTGTAGCAACCACAGAGATCAATAATGTCACACTGTCTTGTCACACTGTTATCGAGAAGCTGCCAAGGGTCCTGACAAGACTTTACTGCCGGTTGTTAGTGTTTACGATGTAATTTTTGTGATTTCGGCGTGGTTTATTACCAAACATGAAGTCTCAGGAATCGGGCACCCAGTTTGCAGCATGTTGTCATTTTCCCATTTCACATCACAAGACGCTGTCACATCATCAGCTAATGCAGGGTAATTTGTTTCTCAGTGTACTTGAGTGTGCTTTCTTTCGGAGCAGTGTTAGCTATCCTTATTTTTGTAAACTACATTTAAATATAGCCCACTGTAAGTGTTGCATATCAAGTTTTGTGGCACCAAATGTGCTGTCATAGGTGGCAAAAGAACACCCTGGAGAATGGAGCTACAGTGCAGACTACAGTCATTTTATTCTGCCATCAATACACTGAAGTTCACATTACTTATTTTGTTCTTGATTTCAAGTTCAAAGTTGTTATTATTTATATTATTATATATTATTTTTATGTGGAAGTCTTGTCTAGTGCACCTCCGGATGCATTCTGTTGCCTGTGGCATTGTACATCATCAGTGCAGCCTGTCCTTTCAGACTGACTGTGCCGAAGCTCCTCATTTGCACTGTGAAAGGTCACTGTATCTGTGAAAGACAATGAGATTCACATGCAATCTACCAACTGCAAGTTATCTTGGAACATCAAGATAAAAGCTACATTTACCATACCCATTACAATCAATTAATTGCCCCTTTGAGGGCATAGAAAACTACGGTGCTTCGGATCGTATCCAGCTTTGATTACAAGAACACGACATACTGTACAGGATGCTAACACAGGCAGTGCAAACGGCTGCCTGCTTGTTGTGGAACACACACACACACACACACACACACACACACACACACACTACAATAGCATCAAGCTTAAAATACACCATTTTTAAAACTGAAAAAGGTTATGAAAACTATATTGCAGATGATTTATTCCTACACTTGCATCTGAGGCAAGGAGATGCACGTTTTAAATAGTGCGTGATCTTCAAGGGGTAATAAGTAATCTTTAGTGATTCAGACTCTTTTCGTGGGCAAATAATTGCAGGAGCATCAAAGACTTTCAACACAGATCACGTTGTCCTGTAACAGCCTAACTGAAAATATTCCCCATAGAAGTTAGCTCATTAGTGCAGAGATGAAACTGAAACATCTGCAAAAGAGGAATGAAAATGTTGACACAAAACACTAAGTACCTGTTTTGAAAGTGTAAAGCTCTGAAGTCACAACTCTGTCTGATGTCTAATGACCGATCATCTTGTGGTGTTCATGTCATGTTATAGAAAAGAACAGTTACCATAAGCAACCTTTGTGCACTTAATATTATTACCTGCAGTGACCTGCACTCATATCGTTTCTCTTACTAGGTGATAGCCTACATTATGAGTGTTATTACAGCTAAGTAGCAATAACCAGTGAGAAAAAAAAAAAAATGAAATCATGAATGGAAGCAGCCGAAATGTCACACATAAGAAAATGATTCACTATCGGGCAGATTTTATTGAGCATCATTGGTTAGTTTGATTAGGCCAAATGTCAAAAGGAAGCATCACAGTGAAGCCGTTGCTAGGATGTGTGTGCCTGGCTGGTTAAAGACGACAATGAAACATTTGCCAGTTGAGTGGAAAAGAAGAGATAAATGGAACACTCAGCTGGCCCTCCAACCAGGAGTGCACATCCATGCAGCTTTATTCTTTTAGTCAATATGAAATGTATGTTTAAGATCCTAGATACATACAGTAGATTCAGCCCATTTATCCCTCAAAGCCCCCAAATACCCCTGCTGTCTGGATCAATACATCTTCACTGCACCCTCTTGTCTGTTAGGTATTGTGTGCCACACTAATGTTGATGATCCTGAACCAAGAATTGGACTTCCTGTCCTGTGTGCATTGTTCACACTAGACTTAATGCATTAAACTACAATTGAACCGAAGGCTGATCGTTAATCACTCCTGTATTTATCAGGAAGCAGACCGACTGTGTCAGTGCATTGCTATGGCTGCAGAAGTGTAGCTCATATCTATCCGTACACAGAAATAGAAAAAAAGAAAACATTAACTGTCAGATGAACATTTAGTTTGACCATAAACAAATTTTAAAGTCACTTTTGTGGCTCCCATGCTCTCTTCCCTGCGTACGATCTGAGACAGCAGGAGACAGTGACCCAGAGGATGGAAATCAAAGGTTTTCCCACCAGCCATTGTAAAACAAAGGTGGACCAGGTGTCCACTTCTGAGCAGGGACATGACTCCTACATCTGATACAGCTGCACTCACACAAATGTCACACAGGTGTTCTTCCACGAAGAGACAACTGACTGCGTCAGGCCAAAGAAATTAGGGTTATTTATAGTCTTTTACCCCAAACTTTCCCTCCATATTTTTTAATCAATAACATTGTAAGGTGGCAACTTGCAGTGCAGTGCATTTAGAGACACATGCACGGCCTGGTTAACACAAGTTCACTTATTATGGCTAATGGCTTCTGCCTTCTTGTCATTTACACTGTCAAGCTGTTGATATCTGTGCCTTGTTCTTGTGTTCGTAGCTGTATTTTAGAATTAAAAAAAAAGATTAAGAAAGCGGTTCCCAACTTTTCTGGCTTGTGACTCTTAAAAGGGAGTGCTGTGCTTACAGGTTGAAGTCGCAATGTGGACTTTAGTTGATAACAGTTCAAAGCGTTTGTTCTCACATTGTTCTATTTGAAGGATTTTTGGATGCCTGAAGAGCAGCAAGTAGCAAGAATTCCACAAAATAATGTCAGAAATGTATTTTTAATCAACTGGGGACCCCCAGAACAAACTGGTTCATACTGGGAACAATGAAGCAATCTGTCCCACTCAAGCAATGAATAGATGTGAGGCACTTCTGGTCATTCAATCTGAATATGATGCTTCTTACCTCAGTAGTAGGCTCACTTATGAGTGCACTCAGTAGTCATGAGTATCCTGTGGTGGGGGTGGAGCTGGTTGTAGGTTCAACCACTGCTGGTGGGTCTGGCTTCCTCGGGATGCTGCTGTTCAGGAGAGTTATGTATGTCACTGTTAGGATTTGTATTCACGTTTCCCGTCCATCCAGATTTCCTCCTACTAACAATACCCGACAGCTGAAAAGAATTTGGATAAATAAGGCAAATCTCCAGCATTTCAACTAATTGGGACCTCTTCTCTGCTAAACCCAATGGAAGAATTTAGGTTGATAAAACAAATGTTTCGCAAAAAGTCTGGCTTATTGGAGCGTTTAGACAAAGAAATGCTCACTAGGTCTACATTAGAATTGTGAATTTGTACTTACAGACACTATTTAGCAGTAATGATACTATATCCCTTCAGTTTGGGGATTGCAAAATCTGACTGACCCCCCTCCCCATCAACATTTGTCCAGAAAAATTGAGTCCAGGCAGTCAGCTGCATATTTTCTTTCTTCAATCAATTTTTAATTTTTTTCTGCCTGACATGAGTAAGCTGTTGCCATGGTAGTTCAGATGAAGCAGGAATGATAATTGTTCCACCATAGCAGTGTGTGAATTATTAAAACCTAGAGGGCATGAATGAGCTGAATGGGAAATAGAAAAGAAATGAGACAGAATGAGGACTTATTGGTTTGTGTGTGTTTCATTGGTGGGTTTTTATTAGGTCTTTTTATGACTCTCGAGTCCCACGACTGCGTACATGAAACAGATGCTGCTGCAATTTGAGAGTGAATCTCTCAGACTTCAGCCTGTCCTTTGAGTTTTTGAAGGAATATTCAACAACATCCATGAATAGTTCAAGAGACCAAACAAAGAGCAGAAAACAGAGAAAATGGTGACTGCATGGCATTAGCCAACAAATTATCTCCATTTGCAAACAAAGATGCATCTGTTTAAAGAAAAAAATATTTTTATTAACTTGCTGGGAGCATCTTCTAATGAAGTCATGGCCATCTCCAAAAAAAAGAAGAAGAATCTACTCTTGAATTACTTATTTAGGCAAAAATGTTGCAAAAAATTTAAAAAGGAAAGCTGTGCATACAAAACCAAGACTCATTTCTGTCATACCACACAAAATAACCACATACAAACTCACACATCCCCAAACTATGCTGAGTAGTGAGGTTATACACACGCTTTATGTGGAAATATTGATATGGTAGTAATGTACAGACACTGTGCTGTACATACAACATACTGTACAAATAGCACTCAGTGGTCACTGATGACATTTGAAATCAAACCATTTATTTTCTTTCCAAATATTAAGGATTTAACAGAAATGTTCCACTACACCTCGACAGAAACATACAGACGCTGCGACAGACGCAATAAATTAGACAAAACATATCTATCTCCTTCACAATAAGCAGGTAACAAACATAAATCATCAAGATATAAAAATACACATAGTGCTTGTCAGCTGGTACCTAACAGAATGATACTGGCTGCTTACCTGTGCAGACTGAACAAACAAATCACAATTCATCAAGACCACAAGCTCTAAAACTTTAAGGCCTCTGCTGCTTCACAGTTCACTGGTATGAATACAGTGGACTGGCTCATGAGAGGTCCTGGGAAATATGGGAGCTTGTAGGCAAAAGGTGAATCATATTATTGACACATTGAATAGTGTAAATATAATGCTGAAGATGCAGACTGTCTCAAGACAAAGGGGTTACCACAAAAAGTAAACATCACCAGAGTGACTGGGTAAGTGGTCGACTGTGGCAAAGATGACAAGAGTCCAGCATTAATTGCCATTCAGTACCTCCCATGTGTAAGGCACCTGTAGGTCTACATGTTGCAGTTACATCTCCCAACCAGCAGGGTTCTCTAGCACTGAGACTCAGCATAGCCCTCATGCAAAGAAGGTCTCTGCTTTAGGTTGTGATACTCATCTTCATCCTCTGACTCCTGGACAGACCAGAAAACAAGCCAGTCAGATGAAGACAGACACACGCGCACACACACATGCAAGCACACAGACACACACACACACACAGACACACACACACACACACACACACACACACACACACACACACACACACACACACAGTAGACCCAAATACAAAACAACTACATCAGAAAAATCAATGTTTCATAAACCCTCAAGTCCTGTTGTCAGACATAGAGATCATGCAAAATTCAGTGTGAAACAGATCTGGCAGACATGTCTCATTAAGTTATATATGGGTTGGAAGAAATGTGTGATATAATGAATGTTGTGTACCGTACCATCAGATATAGGTCACAGCACGAGGCCCTCTTTACTTTGTCCCCTGGTGGGTGGATGCCATACTCCTCTCTGAGGAATGCAGAATGGACAGTTAAGATGGTGAGTAATGACAATGATCACACTTACAATTACCATGAAAAAGCCTGCTTGTAACAGTTTGACACTGTGCTTATATGCCCTCAACATAGGCTCATTATTTTTCACTGACCCAGCCCTGGAAAACCAGCTGCGACTAGCATCATCATCATCACTACCATCTGACATCAGACGCAACACCCATCGCAGAGGTCAGTGATATATGTGTTCAATAATTTAGTATGGCTCTCGAAGGATGTTATAGAAATTAAAATGGCCCTTAATAGGAAAGAAGTTCCCCGTGCCTGCATTAAAAGAACATTTCAACAATTTGGAAAATAATTCACTCTCTTGCCGAGAGTTCGATGAGAAGATTGATACCACTCTCATGTTCATCCACATTAAGCTGGAGCCAGTAGCCAGTTAGCCTAGCTTAGCAAAGTAACAAATCCACTTTCCAGTCACTCTAAAGATCACAAATGAATATGTTGTATCAGAAAAGGACTATTTGTGTTTTCACAGACTGTTATGTATATGACTCTTTCCTGACTCTTTATGCAAGCTCAGCTAAAAGGCTGCTGGCTCCAGCTTTATATTTCAATAATGAGAAATCTTTTAATTTAACTCATGAAATGAGCACGTGTCCCAAAAAGTTTGTTAAAACAGGATTAAAAACGTGTTGTTTCCTGCTGGAAGAAGATACCTGAGTGCAGTTTACAGTAAACAGGTCAACTCATTGTGGTTGTGAGAACTCCAAGTAAAGAGAACAATGAAGAAAAGAGCTGCAGATTACATTATAACTACATAAAGAAAACAAAAATAAAGGGCCTAAAATGAACTTGGATCTGTTTGATATGTATCAGAGAGCAGCACTAGCTCGTTTAACATTTATATTCTGGTAATACATCAGCCAAAAGAGCAAATACCAGCTCCTGTGTGACTTCAAATCACAGGGAGTAACACACAGCACTGTAAACCAGCTAATTGCAGGCTTTAGTACTGCGCTCCTCACTGATTCATAGCACCTTTCTACAGCAAGCGGACCAACTGAAATCCAACATTCTTGTTCAACCGTCGTCAAATTAGCGACCCAGAAGCACATTTATAACCATCAAAGCCTGCAATGACCATCATTACCCCCCGGAGACCCACAGCAGTGATTGGTTGAATAAATCTACTCACCCTTCTGTGACCTCTATGGGTGATCTGTAGGACTTCGATTGGCTGCGCAGTTTCTTGGGACAGAGCATCCGTCCAATCAGAACGAGGGTGATGACAGCGGAGGGGATGAGGACGAAAGCGAGGAGGACCGCAACATCGGAGAAGCGAATGCTGGGTGCTGGGGAGGAGGATGTGAGGTCATTCGACACACATTAACAAGCTGTTTATGACCACGCACACACATGACGCCATACCATATTCACTTACAGAAGCTTAAACTCCACAGACATATACGCAATATACAGCACATACAGCAATATGTACAGTGTGTGTCGGTAAATACGTAGCGGCAGATGTTTCAGATTCAGTAAGCAGACTTGGCAGAAACACCCAGCCAAAGCACAAATCTGCCACCTTATCCTTCAGTTCTCTAGGAGACATTTCTGCAACATGGTCTGGAAGATGTCTAAACACTTTGAATACTTGAAGGAAAGACATGTCCCCCTCGAGGAGGATCTTACTCCGGATGATAATGAAAAACAGAGCCGACGGTGCCCAGTAATTCAGCAGGCCCATCAGGAGAGGAGGATCACTTACTTTGTCGAAGGGAGAGTGTATGCGGATAACAAGACTGATCTGATGCCCGCATTCAGCTCGGAGGATCAGTTCTGTTTTCTGCAAATAAACAGCTGTAAGATTACAGTGACAGCTGTTCTGCTTAATAAGAGCTTTACAGTTAATGCTTGAAAGGCATTATTTCTTTCTGCAAAAAAACTCGGATGCAGACTTTTGTCTGACCCACGTCATGTCACATGGAAATCAGTGCTGTGACAGTCCAAAAAGCCATCCTATTGGTTTTGAAATACCATCGAATAGAGTAAATAAAAGGACTCCTGCTTGGTGGAAGCTCAATAATTCACTCTTACTTAATGAATCTCTAAATTTTATTAGCAAAAATGAGATAACGGAGCACCTGGAAAATGGCACAAAATGAGCAGGCCTATGGGAAATCCTGGAAGATTGCTGAATTAGTTTCCTTATCTTCTATGCTGAATATATGTCTGAGATCCAAAGAACACAATTACAAACTGCAACTGAAACTAGATCATTTATATGTTAGCAAAGCCAAAGGAGAGGTTATACTTGCCAGGGCTAAGTGGATCGAAGAGGAGGAACACAACTCCAGCTATTTCTTCAAGCTAGGCAGAGCTTAGAACAGAAACGGCATGACAAGATTTCCCCTAAATGGGACAGTTCCCAAATCCCCGGGAATAGATGGGTTGATGAATTTTCTTAAATGTCAGCAGAGCTTGCTCCCTTATTGTCTGAGCATCAACAATAAAGAACTCCCTCCTTCACTATGGCAAGGTTTAATTACTCTAATCCCAAAGCCCCAGAAAGATATGTTAATGTTGGATAATTGGCATCTCATCTCATTGCTAAACACTGATTAGAAAATCATTGCATTATGTCTAGCTAGTAAATTAAAGAAAGTCCTAGATTACATTATTGATGAATCCCAAAATGGCTCTATGTCTGGAAGATACATAATTGATAATAGAAGACTCAGCCTTGATGTTTTATACTGTTCAAATTCATTCTTTTTCTAGATTTTCACAAGTCTTTTGGCTGCAGTGAGCGTGAATTTAATGTATAAAGCTCTTGATTTGTTTGGCTTTGGAGAATATTTGGAAAAATCAATATGCACCTTATGCTTTTGGGACTAGTTCAATTAAACTGCCCCATGGAGCTATGACGAGATTTAGAGTGGAACAGGGGATCCATCAGGGCTGTCCCTTTCACTCCCCATGAAAATTCTAGCCAATTAATTTTTAAAAAGTTGCTTAAAAGATATTTCAGCAGCAGGAAATATAATGTCTCCTAGTCAAATGATGGATCTCAAAGTGGTATTTCGGTTAAAGTATTCAAGTGTGAGTTGCTTTCCATCAAAGCCTTCAGTGATTTAAAAATGCTGGGGATTCCTGTGTAATCTAAAGTTAAAGAACTTGACGTTATCATCATTAAAGACCAAATTTCAAACACATGTGAAAACTGCAATCCACAGAGCGGGCTGTAACTTTCAATAGAGGGAATGGTTAGCCATAAGACACAATTAGTGGAGCAGGTTTCACTAACTAGTATCATAAACGCTGTTTATTGAGCGAGACTGGATACTGTGATTTGTTTGTTCTCTGTTGGCAGAGCTGAATCATTAGGAGGAGTCAGACACCTGATCACAAGAGCGCCAGCCAGCCTCCCTCTCCTTGACGATACCGCTGACCTTGGAAAATCAATTCAGTGTATTTCCAAACATGTGAAATGTCTTTAAAGAACTGCTGTCATCATTTATCTTAGTGCCGGTCATTGATTCTTAGTCTGCCTTAAGTTTAGTTCGAAACTGTTTTCACCAGTCAAAAGAAGCTAACTTAGATCTGATGACTGACTGTGCACTACATCCCTCCCTCCACCCAGCTACAGTCTCCTGACAGAGGAGGCAGGCTAATATGTGTGAGCCAGTATAGCTAAAATGACAGGCTTACACATGAACAGATGTTTGGATTAGGCTGTTATCTAAGAAAAAAATGTGTCTGGCAGTGGAAAATTAAACTTCTTCTTCTCCGCCCTGTCTCTGCATGTACACAGAGTATTACTGTGAGAAAAACCAAATCCAGATATCTGAGGTGAAATCAGGACACACACTGTCAAAAGAAATCATACATGTTTGAGAGGATCAATGTGGATATGCATCAGGGTGGGATCATCAGAGTTCAAGCGTGCAGAAAAGGGCCCTGCTTGGTTACTTTTGCATGCGTGTATGTGGACCGTCTTACCCTTTGGCGTGACTGTGAGTACAGTGTGTGAAGTCGGGGACCCATGGACATCAGGAGGATTTCTGACTGAGCACGTGTAGGTCCCGTTATCGTTCAGCGTGGCGTTAATCAGAGAGATGGAGGCATCCCCGCGCGCCGGGGTTCCCTGCCACCGGATTCGACCAGTAAACTGACCGTCAAGCGGAGGGAACGCCCGTGAGGAGAAGTGGAAAAACTGGATGGGAGTGAGAGAGGGTGAAAAAAAATCTGTTATTTGTATGAAACAGATGGGTGCAGTCAAACGGAGGCCATGAACAAGGATGTGAAATGATATCTGATCAAGTCTCCCAGCTTTTGACAGGTTCATGTGCAGTGATTTGTGCATTCCTTATCCACTTTGTGAGACATGTATGGTCGTCTCACCAGGATAGCAAGATCTAAATAAACTCAATCAGTTCTCTTATACACACAGCTTATATAAGCCCGATTCCAAAAGAGCTGGGATGCTGCATAAAGTATAAATACAACAGAATCTGATAAGAATCATCATTTCTACATCTAACTTATCATTTTTCTGCCTAAGGGAAAAGTGTCTGGAGCAACAGGTGGTGGGACAGATGGCAGTGGGACTTTTTCTTTTGGCAATATTGTCAACAGCAGAGTGAAGAGGGCTGCCTGTTCAATCTTAGAAACATGAATAAAGATCTCATCCAGGGCAAGGCAAAGAAATGCATGAGTGTGCATGAGAGTAATTGAAGTACAGATGCCTCAAAAGCTGAATTTTAACATTTTAGTTTAACACTGACCACCTAAGTTTGTTTTCAGCGACAAACACCATCTCGTCATTAACTCCCACGTCAGGCTGACCCCGACCTCTGCAAAGCACGACATCCAGAGGATGAGTGTGTTGTTGTGAATGTGGGCGGAGAAAGGGGGATGAAAATGTACAAATACTACAGGATGTGCTTTTCACAGAGTAAACTAAGAGTGTGGAGTTTGTGTTTTAGTAAGTTTTATGACACCCTGGTTAGTCACCAAAAAAAACCACTGAAGGTAAAAACACAGCGCTTTGATGGAGGGGTTGATCGTGGATGTATCTGCTTTCATCTTTTCTCTGTTGGTCTTAGACACTGTTTGTATATCTTATACACTGTTGATTGACTCTTTGTTCACTTTCCATTCACCTTATTTTAATGAAAGCTGAAAGAAAACCATGTGATAAAGTAAGTGAAAAACCCGAACACTTGCTTAATCCACTTATACGCTGATATGAATGGATGCATCTGGACTGCAGAACTTAAAGTCTGCCCAACGTACTGCAACACACACAAACAGTGCAGTGAGACTTTGTTCAGTACAGTGAGAATGAAAAGGTACAATTTCAGCTAATCAGGAAAGAAACTGTTACAGTAAGATAAATAAATACAATTAGTGGACTGATACGTAACATGAGCAGCTGGTCATTACTGTTCTGGTCTACGTCTTGTACTGAGCTAGCTGAGTCAGATAAGAACCATGAAGACATCAAGAGGCTTTTAGATTATTTGAGGGATAAGATCAGAGCTGCGCGGCCTTCATCTGTACTCTCAAAAGCACAGCAGAAAAGAGCTATTGATTTCTTCTTAAAACAACATGGATGTTTTTGCATCCAGCCAATTCGTGCAGCTCCTTTCATGTCACAACTAAAAGGGCCCTATTTTCATCGTGCAATTGCAACAACAAGCGCAAAGCTGTATGTAGCTCTGTACGGGCTCCCAGACTGCGTGGGTGTCTGCAAGCAAACCTGCTATTTTGGTTCAGGTACGTGCTGTAGCTCAAAGTGCAAAAGGGCTGGGCGGAGGTGAATATAGATTGGAGTGTGTAGTGATTAATAAATTCACTGTAGTGAAGTCAGTGGATGTCTGGGTGTGAAATACCACCCAGATGGGCAAAGGTCAGGAAAACGATCGAAGCGCTGCCTGCACTGGTTGTTGTGCTGCCATTAAAACAGGCCCAAATTGTTCTAAAAAGGCTCAAGGCTGCTCTAGTGGGTAGCAGACATCAGCTTATAGTCACTCCACCATCTCCATATCAATAAGTGTCCTTGATGTTCACAACCAGTCTCTACATTTAAGAGTTGCCTTAAAACTTTCCTTTTTGATAAAGCTTATAGTTAGGGCTGGCTCAAACCGGTCGAGGCAGATGGCCGCCCACCCAGAGCCCGGTTCTGCTCGAGGTTTCTGCCTGTTAAAAGGAAGTTTTTCCTCGCCACTGTCGCCAAGTGCTTGCTCATGGGGGAATTGTTGGTTTCTTTGTAGATAAAAGAGCTTGGTCTGTACCAGCTCTATATGGAAAGTGTCCTGAGACAACTTCTGTTGTGATTTGGCGCTATACAAATAAAATTGAATTGAATTGAATTGAATTGAACCACGAGCGGCCGACGGAATGTCAGTGCCATTCAGGACGCCCCACTAAATAATCCTACTCAATAACTAATGTAGAGTGCTTTGTAACAAACCTAAGTGAGCAGAGAGGATGTGCCTCTTTCAGAGATCATCCTAATTCTAAAAAAAATATTCTAGTGGCTCTTTGCAAAGAAATTCCTCTGAAATGTTTTTATAGTGAACACCATGTTTTTCTGTATTTTCTCATAGAAAAGAGTGAATGTGTCTTTCAATGCAAAGCCCCATGTCACACCCCTTTCAAACAACTGCCGTGAAGAGTTCGTCAATTCTTCTTCACCCTTTATTCAAGCTTTCGAAGCCTCATGCAAGTAAGTGCAGGAAATAAATTTTGGTAAATATTAATAAAGATCCAAAATGAAATCAAATTCATAAGGTTCCCTGCAAACTGAATAGAGAAATGTATTATTTATGATATAAGTATCTAAAATATGAAATATATGCATGGTGAAAATAATAAATAAATCAATAAAACTAAAGACCATGAAAACTCTATATATGAGCAAATATTTGTATATGAAAATATGAAGAATAAGAAAAATAAACAGACTTCCAGCTTTACAATGTGTCAAATCTGTAATCTGTGCTTATATGACCAGAGGCAAACAAAAAGGAAAAAAACAAACACAGAATCACTGCACTGATACAGTTTTATGGTTTTACAAGTGTGCCTACCAGCAGCATTTTCTGAGAGGTAGACGGACATAAACTGAGCCACCTCCCTGTATATATTCATCCAGGGGCTGATCATTTGAGGACCTGGCAGAGCTCAGTCTACAGGACAGCAGCTTGAATCACTGACCACACCGTCTCAGTCCGGAAACAAGCATTCAACCCAACGATCCTTTTAAACTCATGAGAAAAGCTGCAGCACAGCCAAGAAAGTTGGACTGTTTTCCCCACGGGGGCACCTATTCTATAAATCTATTTGATAATTTAGACAAAAGCTTCCACCGACTTGACAAACGGAAAACCAGTGCTTAACTGAAGTTTTAAATCACCATAATAGATCTATTTTTAGAATTATTCAGCAGAATTCAATTGGCAAATCCTCCAATTACCATCACCTCCCACTGATATTTGATTGAACATTCAGCCTCTCTTCTCCAATCTGCAAAATTAATTCTCATCAGGACTGAGGTAATTATGCAAGCCACTGAAGCACTGCAGCAATTCAGATTGACACTAAAGCTTTGGCTGCAAAATCATATTTTCTGATGGAGCTTTTCACATGCTTATTCATGGTCTTTCCCAGTGTGATATACGAGCGGGGACACACAGGCCAATAAAGCAGCTAAAACTGCTAATGAAATTGGATGGAAAGTAAATGAAGACTTAGAAATAGAAATTAGAAACTTCCAGACTCGGTTCCATCCATAGGCCGTATCAAGAAACTGCCAGCCATAATTCATCTGGGATAAAGAGAACAAACTAGTAGGGCTGGGCCGCAAGATATACAAGCACTATGTGACTGAGGACACACCTAATACCTGTGTGCTTTGTGAGGAAATACCAAGCTATCTGCTGACACACACTCGCATACACCCTGTAACACCCACCACGTCATTCTTCTTCTCCTCCCCCTGCACACTTTGATACAACTGCATCTTAATGACTAAACCAACAGCACTCCGTATCAGCAGAGCCACAAAGCATTAGCCTCCACTTAACTCTGAGTGCTCCTATAGGAAATGATAGCATATAGGGTTGCAGCTACCACACTATAGATTCCCATGGTCCAAATGCAATTACACAGAACCACACTTGATGGGTATCTTCAAGTACAAATGGAGCTGCTTAAATCATGCGGTGGATTTTTAGTGGACTGGTCACTGAAACTGAACCCAGAGTGTGTGGGGTTAGAGGACTGAGTGCAGTTATGGGTGGGGATGGATACATCTGAACGCACTTCAAACAAGACCACGAAAGCACCACATAGGAAGGGGTATTACAGTAGCTGACCAGACAGGGTTTCCTGCAGAGCCCCCCCCCTTGAAAAACACACAGGCTGGGCTATGTTGATAAATCAGATGTACAGGTACACACAGCATCTGCATTAAAACTGAGACTGACAGGGTGTAGGTGGACATGTAGGTTCAGAAATGAAGAGAAGCTGGTCAAAAATGAAAATAAAGCAACCACATATTCAAACAAGTCATGTTTGTACAGAGTGGCCAATGGGAGTCACACACCTGTACCTGTGTGAGGCCTTAACATTATCTTTCAAATTAAATGGAAACAATTCGGCGCCTGAAGTTCTTCATTTATTATATCATTTAAAACGCATTAGGGCTGCAATTAACTATGGTTTTCACCGCTGAGCAATCTGCTGATTCTCTTCTCGGTTAATCAACCAATCGTTTACTCTATAAAATGTCAGAAAATGTTTGTTCACCCTCCCAACTTTTAACTATTAACACTGGGTTCAAATGTATACAATGTAAGTGATTAAGGACCACCTCTATTACCCTATTTTAGTTCAGTCCAAAGTCCCAGACCCGTGCACTAAATGCAAAGACAAAGAGATAGAGGGACACTTAAAGGTAAAGGCATATTATGTAAGTGTTCATGGGAATTGGGAGTGGTATTTTGTGTTTTGTCGTATAGTTAATCATTACTTTCCATTGTGCCTCGTGTTATGTTTAGCTGGTATTTTCCCAGCTGCGTGTAACTTAAGGTGCAAGAAGAAAAGTTATGTATCTGAGGAACAAAGTAATAAGTAAGTTTGCACAAACTGTAAATCATCTTTAGCTTTATCTAATGTATGAATCATATTATATATTTGGTAGAATTTCTTGCCTTTGCTTTTCTTTAATGTAACATATGTATATCTGTTATGGAGAATATTTTGCCCACATTTCACTGAACCTGATAGGAACAACATTTGGAATGGACTGCGGCTTCAACTGAACTGAAACGTGCATGTTCATTTTCACATACGTTGCACCAGTATCTATAATAGAGCCTTGCTCTCAAAGTAATTCTGATAAATGTATACTCACTGTCTGTGGCGGCCCTCCACTCTGGGGCCTGTAAGACCAGTCGACAGTCATCTTACTGGTCGGCCTACTGCTGGAAGTGAAAGTGCAGGACAATGTGACGGCGTCCCCTTTAGAGGCATGGAGCTCAGCTGGAGTCGTCACTGTGATGGAGGAGACTAGCGAAGGGGCTGCAGGTGAAATGGCAGAAAGAAGGAGGGGGAAAACAGATGAGTTACAAAGGGCCGGGGTGAAAGAGAAACGGGAGTGGAAAGGAAGCAGACAAAGAGAAAGGAGGACACATTGTAAGTGACATTTGCTACAAGGAAGAGAGAAAATAAAAACTCGAGCATCTACAGCTATGCCCACACCGCGGTGGCAGGCATGAAAGCAGCAGCACAGCCAATCCCTTCAGGTAGACACTGAACCGAGAGACATCCTAAAACAACTTTCTCACCAGCCTCTCTTGTTGTATTTGACTTGCTACACATCTGTCTGACGGGGGCCTCCAGCAGCCGGTAGAGCTATGCCCCTGTGTCTCCAGATGTTTTATTGTTACAGCGTCTGCAACAAATGATTGTTTGGAGCTCCCTCGACTGTACCCACGACCAAGAGCTGAACGCTGACAGCTTCTTTGAGAGAGAACCTTGAAATATTCAGCGACATCAAGGCATTAATGAGGCCTTTTGATTAATAAATGTTGGGCTCAGTTGATTTTCATAATGACTCTAGAGAGGTGTAGAGGCCAAGCATGCCAGGGCAGCTGGTCCAGGACAATGTCCACAAATTGACAAGGGAATGAATTCACCTCACCCCCCCTTCCCTTCACAATCCATTGTAATGGCAGGATTTACTCCAACCAGAGTGCAATTATTGAACACATATCACTTATTCAGGCATTGATCTCTTAGTTCAGTTGAACCTACGGCAACAGAACAGTCTATAGCCATGCTCGCAGCTCTGTGAGGCTGCACAGCTAAATGCTAACATCAACATGTTGACATGCTCACAGTGACAATGCTGGCATGCTGATGTCTGGCAGATAATGTTTCCCAGGCTCACCATCTTAGTTTAGTATGTTAGCATGCTAACATTTTTCTAATGAGCAGTAAACACAGCTCCCTGACACTGACGGGAACGGGAAAGTCATTCGGTTTGCAAGGATTCTGGATCAGTTTCAAAGGGATCACCAAATTCAGTACAATTTATCTTCATGGGACCTTAAATATCTGAAAGTGGTGGATTCACTGACACTGCCACCCATAGAGCAAAAGCACTAGCTAAAAACAAAAGGTATGATCATAATACATCAATTGAAAACTGGTTATATTTGCGTGTCAGCACCTGATTCATTACACGCACACACAGTTGTGTGTTTGAGGCTAAATGAAACATGGCCTCCATTTCAAAGCAAAGGCCTCAAACCGCCTGTATATCCGATCTCAGGCCGACACCACTAGTTCCATCTTAGACTCCAAAAGCCTTGATAAGGACAAAGTTTATGTTACAATAAAGAGTGTAAGAGATACAGCATCATCCAATCAACCAGATTCATCTACAAAGACGGCGGGGTGAGCGAGTCGACAACGTGAACAAAGCTATCTCTTCATAAAAGAGGAAATCAAGCAGAGGAGCCTTGAAAGCTGAACTGCTCTTGAACTTGAAGCCGCGATAGTAATTGGTGGTGGGATAGGAAAGTTGGCGGCTCATCAGTGACCATGATGACACTTACTTCCTACAAGACATAACTTACAGAGAAAAAAAGTAACTGTCTAAAAAACTAAATGGTATTACAGTACGATATTGTGACAGTTTGTCCTGAAGTGACCCCGGCAGGAAAAACTGGCTGCATTCGTACATCCTGGTAGACACTGCACTGGAAACAAATACAAGACAAAATACAAGTGTTTATCACTAAAGACAAACCATAATGTCACAAAGCTGCTCCCTCAGTTTCATGTTGCCTGTGTTCTGACTAAGCCTCCAATACACAGTAGCCATTGCTGCCTGCAACTCCCATCTTCATGTCTTCAATCACAGGTCAGATGCTTTCAGAGAGAGGAAAACATCTGCCCACAGTTCACTGCCATGTTTGAAATGGACTTGGCAAAAAGTCAGTGCTCTTAACTGACTGCATACCAGCTGTCAGAGGCCCTCAGAGGCTGGCTGAGTACACAGGCCTGTCTCTGTCACCTTTTAACTTGGACTCCTCCGCACAAAATTCAATCATTAGGCTTCACTGACGGTCCTGTGAACTAAAGCGGGGTGTAATTTGCCACATGTTCTTAATCATGTTTACTGTGTTCTTTATATTGTATGCTAAAACACACAAGCTGTTTGCACCGTGTCTCTCTCAAGGAGGGGTATTTGATCAATCAGCTAAAAATAAAACCTGGGCCGTCTTGCCATGGCGGCTTATGCGTCCACAGAGCTGTGGAACTACTTTTCCTGTCTTTTCTTGGACTTGTGTACCTTGTGACCGCGGAAATAAAACGCGGACTATGAAAAGGAATTTATATTAACAGAAAATTGAAATAAATAAAACCTAAGCAAAACTATCGAAAAAGCAGGCCGGCGGCTGCGGGCGGCGGTCCCAGCCTGGGGCTCACAGCAAGCCCGCTGCAGGCGGACGGGGCGGCGTGAGAGCGCAGCTGGGGCCTGTTTACTCACCGAGAAGTCCGAACCAGAGCGGCAGCAACACGGCGTTCAGAGCGGGACTCCCTCGGCGCTGTCGACGCATTTTAGGATGTGAAAACGGGTTCACTCGCATGACGCTGAGGGGGAAAAAAAAAAAAAAAAACCCTCAAAGTTGCGTCAAAGTTTCGGTAAAATTCCGTCCATGGTCTGTGTAGCTGAGTCAGTGTCTCCGTTGCGCAGGCAGTGGACCGTCCTACCTGACAAACAGGTGTATCAGGAAGTGGAGCTGCTGGATCACTGAGCGTAAAACAACTTGGGAAATTAAATGAAGTGAAACACCACGATGAATGATAAAAAACATGTTTTGCTATATCAAATATGGTGTTCGTAGTGACTGAACAGTGTGTTTGTAATTCAGCTCAAAATCTGCGTGTTTATACCCGAAACTACTTCAATATCCTGCTGAGAGAGAGGTCTGCGCAGGAGAGAGGCGGCCGTCCACAGAAATGGTCAGATCTATAAAATTAACTTTAGTGTCACGATAAAATGCCTTTGTGGAAAAAATAAAAAATAAAAAAAGTTTATATCCCAGCCAAATGTCACTGCAGGAAGACTAGATGAACAGGTCATATGAGTGGAAGTCCGGAAGGAGCCACAGGGGAAATCTGTAGTAATAGTAGTAATACAAAGCCTGCCAGGCTGTTTCAGGTCATTCCAGCTTAATCAATGTGATTGAAATTTTCAAGAGCTTTGTATTTACTGCTCACGTAATAATAACAATACTGATAAAAATAATGCAAGCAATAATTAGTAGTTCTTTTCAGAGTAAAATAGCTGAAGATAGTGTCGGCTAGCAGTTTGACTTGCAGATAGTGATGATGATTATAAGTGTGAGGCTGCATTTGTGAAACAAGCACGTGCTGAGGAGCCAAAATGAAAGCATATTAAAATATAACACAGTCTCCTTGCACATCTTCATCCCCTCATATGACCCTTCTCCGCGGAGGCCTGAGGAGCAGTCCTTGCCTTATCTCCCCAGCCAGCTCCTGTGTAAAACCACAGATGCTGCAGTGGGACTTCCCTGCTATTTCTAGACACATTTCTCCACTATCCCTGTCCCCAATCTCCTGTCTTTACTGTTGTAATTATCTCTAATGGGAGAAGATGTTTGTTTTTTTTAGCCTTTGCTAGTTCAGCTTCACTCTGGTGTAATGCTTTATCTCTCCACTACGTGTTTATTATGAGTCCTTTTGAAGTTTATTTATGCCTTTATTTGGTCCAGATTGTCAGTTCCATCCTCAGATCCATCTGGTCTGCCAGGAGCGCTTCCTCTGTTCTGACAACAGAGATGCCGTAGTCGTGTTGCATAACCTCATTTCATTTCATGACACATCAGAGGATATCAGATGAGAGCAGCGTCTTCTGTTACTCGGGGCCTTTCTCCATCAAATACAATGTGAACGTATCAGCTGTGTGCCATAATCTGATTCAGTGTTTGACAGAATTACAGCATATATACAGTAGTCGGATGAGTTATTTGGAGTTAGATACATAACGGCAAGGCGCCATTGGAAAAACAAAAAAAAACATTTTCTAAGCCAACTATCCCCTGTGAACACTGAAAAAAAGCTAATTGTATAGAAACTCATTTGATATAGACTTAATGAGTTTTAGGGTAATGCTTATTCCTCATGTTAAACATTGCAACATCTTGATTAAAATGAAAAAGCAGCCATGCCTAGAGGCTTTCTAATATGGGACTGTGAAAAGGAGGGATGTCATACAATAAATAAAAATGACTCCATGTGATTCACTGTAAAATTAACTTCTAATTTACTGTAGACCATATGAGATTTATTCCTGTTAGAATGGGCCAGGACAGTGAGATTCAGGTATAATAAAGATGAAATGTGGGTAAAATTACCTCTCTGGAAGCAATGGTTTAACACTGTTTACCATTTAACAGAGATCCAACAATTCTCCATAGACAGGCCAGGCATGTGCATGCGCTCAGCATGTGTGGCTCTTGCGCTAACCTGGCTGCACTCTGTGTTTATGCTCAGTCCCTCACAAAATCATTGGAAATCTCTGCAGATACCTTCTCTGATAAGCGATAGAGATAGAGACAGAGGCACACACTTGCTCCTGCCTTTCTCCATTCCTAAGTGCATTGTTTGTATGGTATTGGTTAACAACATTGTGCAACTGTTCCCACACTTGGGTGGGGATGCCGACTCATTTCTTGAACAGATGCTGAGTTACAGGACTGGCCTTGCCTAAGAGCATTCACAACGCCTGCGTTCCACACTGAGTTGTGTTAACTATACTATATTATCTGCTTGAGTTTTATCGAGACTCCCCATTCTCTGTTGGATAATCAAGTCTTGTGCCTCTTACCTGTGTGCTTTCACACACACATACATGCACACCATAACATTGTGTTATGTACTGTGGGTGAATACAGGGACTCTCTGTCTGCTTACAGTAGCGTAGTCTCAGTTTCAGCCAAAATCTTCTCAGTCACTTACTCGCTCTCTGGTGACTCTGGTCAACAAGAGGCCTGTTCTTCTGTTGTCAACACTGGAGGGGACTAATAAAGGTGATTTAAATTGTTGGGGCCAGACGGTGTATGTAACCATTATCCTTCAGTCAAAAACGTGAGAGTCCTTTGGCCTTTTCATCAGATTATATGCACTCCATGCACTGAATAGCTGATGAAAGTTGTATCTGATGCACTCCAGTATACTGCGTATTTTATAGGTTTCACATACAGAGAAACTTTTCTCAGGGCTGTCACAAACAAGTATGACAGCATTAATTATTAGTCTCAATGGCTATAGGAGACCCTAGTCCATACAATAGAGTGAAGCAATGACTCTCCACCTTCAGAGTGAATGTGTTTGAGAGCTTAAGTGAGTGTCTGTATGTGTGCAGGGACAAGTTGAGAACTAAACCCAGTATAAGTCACAGTGCAATATTCGTCGTATTGTTACATACCACTGAGGCGATTTGGTTTGCCGAAGCCTGTCTGTGCCAAGCCCATGTTTTTTCTGTGTCTGTGTGTGCCCAAACAAGTGAGTTTATGTAAGTGTGTGTGTGTGTGTGTGTGTGTGTGTGTGTGTGTGTGTGTGTGTGTGTGTGTGTGTGTGTGTGTGTGTGTGTGTGTGTGTGTGTGTGTGTGTGTGTGTGTGTGTGTGTGTGTGTGAAGGAATTTTGTTCTCCTCCACATTGCTGTTCCAGGTACAACCCATCCTGAGGTTTAGAATGCAGAAACCAAGCAAGGGAGAGTGAGGAGAAAGACATATAATTTCCTCTTTGGTAAAGACTGCACACATTTCCCGTCTTTTATCAAACAAAAGCCCACAGATTCTTTACAGAAGTGATTTCCGTGAATTGCTTTGTAAATGAGTCACGAACAAGGAATGATTGAGAGCGCCTTTCCCAGATGTTTGGTTCCCGTTACCTGCTATCGTCATGTGGATGGAACAAAGAGGCAGATAGATGCTGGCACATGTTGGGAATGTTTCTTTATTTCCCTTCTATCCCTCAATATACTTTCCTCTATTACGCCTTTTGGCAACCATGAGTGAACGTGTGTGAACTTGCTGCACGCAGATGTTGTTCTGTTCGTCTGGGTGGCGAGAGTGATGGCAGTGATGATCGTATAGTAACAGTCATACTCTTCACTCTAAATGCAAAGTGCTCGGTGTGTTACATGCAGAATGCTGTCCCCGAAGAAAAGAAGAACATGCTCATTTCCACACCTACAGCTGATTACTGAATTGGCAGGATTATTTGGAGGCCAGTGTCTGAGCTCTGCAAGAGTAATTAACAGAAGCTTTGGAGATTATCTCAAGACTTCACTGTTGTTTTATCAGTTCAACACTAGCGGCCTTTCTCTACAACAAAACGTAATTATTTAGCTTGGATAAACAGACTCTGTCTCCCTCCCACCCTCTTCCTTTTTTTGTGTTCGTCAACCCCACTCTACACCAAATAGCACACTCACGCTGTCAGTCAGTAACTAAAGCTGGCAGCACAGGGATAGACTTTGATCAAGGCAAACAAATAGGCACACAAAGAAATAAAGTAACATATTCGTAGACATGAACAACCTCAATCAACAAACAAGCAAGCCAGACTGAAGTCAGAGATAGGCATACGCATACAGTACCAGACCTAACAGATTAAACAACGATTCACTCTGCTTACATGTAAACAAGTGAAGAGCTCTGGAGGTAGTGCATTAAAGATAATGATGCATAGTAAATGCTATAGAACAGGATTCCTCTCGTGCATAATAGATGGGGTCTATCAGATCTTGCCAAGTCGTGTGTGATTATTTGTTTCATGAGCCAACTGTCTCCCCACATCACCACATTTAAGAGACAGAACGTGCTAAAGAATTGAAGGCATTTTTATTAGAACATCTTTTTTATAAAAGCTCTATAACAAACACATAGTGACATTTTAAACAACAAGGTGAAATACTTCTGGCTTTATCTAAAAAAAAAATTGAAAAAATAAAAATCTATAATCATATTGCTCAGTATTACATCAACAAGTACAAAATTCGATCATAAAAAGGAGGAAAGACAGGTATTGCAATCAATTGTTAGTAGACATGATGCATTCACAGATGCATCGAGGGAAAACGGGCTCTCAGGGACATGTTGCAATCAAAAGGTTTTCAGATCTGACTGTGCGCTCCCACACAACACACAGGACAGGTGTGGACATGCAGCTGATCCCTAACTGATCAAGTATTTGGCCTTCAGACATAATGACGACAACATTACATTTATGGTTGTTTATCAAAGTAATCTGATGCCCCTCAGTCTAAAGTTGGGGATAAAACTGCTTTTGACAAGTGTTCTGACACTAGGTATTATGATGTTGTGCATAGCTGACTGAAATGCAAGACCTACATAATCCCAAATGGCTTTGAATTCTAAATCTGAAACATGGAAGATGATCCTACAGAATCAAAATGATTTTGTCCTTTAAGTCAACCAGAGAGTGGTTTACAAAAGTGAGGCACCCTCAAAAATGTATAGCTTTTATTACGGCTCATCATGGCAGAAAACACCTTCCTCATTCTGACTGCTTTCAGTTGCACGCTGCGGCTGATTTTGGTATCAACTCCACGCACTTAACAAGATTCACATCTAAAGAAACAGACAGTTATTATATATTACAGGACTTGGCCCTTTTTCCCTCCTTGACAATAGCCGAGCCAGCTTCAGGATTCCAGGGTCTCTCACTTTTACAGCCCTGCAGGTTAGATCCAGCATTTCTTTCTTCCTATGAATATTTCTGAACTCTCTCAAAAGTAAAGTTATTATACTTTCGACCTGTTTCAAAGCTTTGACCCTCATCAAAAGCACTGCTCTAGTCTTTCTTCTTATTCAGAAACTTTCAAACAGAACTTTTTTCCCTTTTTCCTCCCATTCTTGAACAATGAGCTTGTTTTTCGACACCGCAGGAGCAGCGCTCTCATCATCAAGTCTCCACTCGGCAGAACCGTGGACCATAATCCATGGATGCCGTCTGGGCATCCCTCCAGCAAGCTTCCTGTCTGACTTCACATCAGTGTTTCTGTCTCTCTGTCTGTCCTCACCTCCTCAGTCAGAGTCGTCACCATGATCATCGTCGTCTGAGCTCGGGCCCTCCTCCTCTGAGGAGCTTGAGTCTTTGGTGCTGGGATCTGAGATCATGCCGTCTGAACTGTCAAGCTCTATGGACGTCTCTGCTAGGTAGAGGTGGACGGCCCTCGATGGGTGACTGGGACACACACATGCACACACAGAGGGGACAGGGAGACAGGCACCGGGGGGGTAAGAGTAATATAGCACACACACCAGGATATGAATTCATGCATGACACATTTATGAATAATTCATGCATGCATGTGCATCAGTCACATGGAAAGGGGGCGGGACAAAGACGAGCAGACAACACAAACACAGCGACAGGGACAAAGGGTTAGCGTCACACAAGTCCCGCTAAACTGAGAGCAAAGGTTGAATCAAAATCTCTGTTTACATATCTGCATCTGATAGGGGTCTAAATATTTCCTTCCTTTGCCAAGTTTTTCAATGAAAGATTCGGTTTGAAGTCTGAATAAATCTGATCAACCAAGATGAAAGTTTTCCTTGAGAGGCTTGGCTTTTTCAAGTCTGGTGCATGCAGTGAGTTCTCGCAACACAGTTTTGACAGTAACCACTTACGGCGCCTATTATAGAGAGATCTGAAAACCCAAGAGAGAAACAAAGATGTCCCATGTGCCCAGAAAGAAGATGTTTTTGACAAAGCAGCTCATTGTTCAAAACAGACATTCGGCCTTCAGAGAGGCTCCTGGTTGGTAAAAAGATCTGCCACTTTGACAATGAAATTTCAAATTGATATTGCATCTTGGTGCTGGTCTGTTTCGAAACAAGCGCTCTCCATCAGGTTTTGATTATTTCATAGCACCTTGATTAAGAGAACATCAGAATAACAACACCACAGAATCTCAGAAAAATACAGCAATATAACTTCAGTAGTGAAATGAAGCAGAAATGCACACCAGCATCCTCCACAGTAAAGTGGGTCAGACAGCTGATACGACATACGAACACTGAAAAGAGGGTTGATGAAAGCTTTGTGTGGGGTTTCATCATGTTTTCCATCATCTGGTAATTGAAACAAAATTTCAATAGAAGCTAGGAAACTGCTCAGTCATTGTTCCACAGTCGCTATTGTTTGTTGAAATAATATATCAAACATGTGGCTTGCACTGCATTGGGTTATAAAATGTATTAGTGGGGAAGTAAACAGCAGGAATACACCATTGTTCTACATCTACATCATCAAAACATTTACTCTAAACAGGAAATGTGTTTGGAAGCCCATTTAGCTGAACAGGAAAGGGTGAACTGATAAAACAGTTGTTTCTCTCCAGAAATGAAAGGCACATGGTGATATAAAAGATACACAGCAGCCTGGCTTAAGTTCTGTATCTACAGCTTTCTACACAAAGGTACATTCTTAATTTGTCTCTAGTTAATGACAGCTGCCCATCAACTGGTCCAGATTTGGGATCCAAAGACTGTGGTTACAGGGGAAGGCAGAAGTGAAGCGTCCAGTAGGAAAAAAGCCCCAGGACCCAAGAAGGAGCGCCACATGACCCGGTCCCCAGAGTTAGACGGAGAGCGAGAGAGGAAGTGCGTGATTCTTCTGTTCCTCTCTCTATCCCCCACTTCCTCTCCCTCTGCCTCTCTCTTGGTCTTACCACGCAGTGGGGTCTTTTCTCTCTTTGCGGGGAGCCTCCTCGTTCCCTTCCAGCTGCCTCTGTCTCCTTTTCTTGCACCGCCTGCAGGACAAAATGACGACGAGGAGGAAGACCACAGCGGCAATACCGCCCCCGATGGCCAGCGCCAGAAAGAGAAGCTCAGAGAAAGAGGCTGTATGTTAGGAGAAAACACAGGAGCACAGAGTGAGTGTGCTTGTTCGATAAAGCATGAGTGCTATCACTGCTCAGAGCCATTTCATTGTACATTTGTGTGCGTGCAGAGGATGAATCTTACTGATGTGCTGATCCCTTAACTTTTCCTGAAGCACCAGCAGTGGGTCAACATTTCAATTTGCTTAATGTTCCGGTTCATGATTAATACTTACAAAACTCATGGTATTCCCATCAGCCTCAACTGCACTTTGTGTTCAGTTTTAATTAGATAATGTTTGCGTGCTAACATGGTGAACATGGTAAACATGGTAAACACTATACCTGCTAAACATGTTAGCACTGACATTGTGAGCAGGTTAACATGCTGATCATAGCAATTAGTTTGATGCATTGCTGTGTCCAAGTACAGCCTCACTATAGACTCTTTATCTTGTTGACATGTTGTTGTCTGCTTTAATATTTATACAAATAGTCAATAGTTCTGAGTGGCTGGCTTGCACAGAACACTAGGGTAAAGTATCTGATTAATACATCTCATAATCTCATAATCCTTGGCTACGTTGTAAATGAGGTCTCTACCTCAATGTATTTACGAGTTAAAATGAAGGTTGAATTGAATTAATCAACCTAAGGCAAATATGAAGAAACATTTTGTATGAAAAGTACGCAGCAGACCTGTGGTGACCACACGGAGTCGAATCTCTCCAACTGCACCGTGCACATCTGGCGGATTCTTGACCTGGCAGATATAAGTGCCGTTGTAGGTGAACTTGACCTGTTGAAGTATGATGGAGGCGTCACGGCCCATGATATCGCCGGCCCAAGAGACGCGTTTCCTGAAAATGCCATCTACAGGAGGATATGCTCGCTGCTGGTAGTGGAACACCTGGAAAAAGGAAATTGATGGGTTGATTTTGTTGGAACAATAAGAGGTTTGATTGGTTGGACTGTCACAGATAGAAAGTCATATCACACTTTGTGTGGTGAAGGAAGCTATTTTATTCTCACCGAGAAAGAAAGACAAGACATAAACCCAGACCTGCTGCTGCTTTTTCACTCTATTCTTAATATGTGCACGCACCTACACACACACACACACACACACACACACACACACACACACACACATAGACACACACAGGCTGTCTTGGACGCTCTGTAGGGAGCCTGATGACTCACCGACTCCTCTCGCAGTTGGCTGAGGGGGTGGATGCTCCCTGACACAATGAGGGAGGTTTGAGGTTTGATCTTATTTTCTTGCAAGCACACACACACACACACACACACACACACACACACACACACACACACACACACACACACACACACACACACACACACACACACACACACAGACACACACACACATGCACTCACCGACTCTTCTCGGCCTGGTTTAAGAGGTCTGAAGGTCCAGGAGATGACAATGGAGCTGGGGTTGATGGGAGAGGAACTCTGGAATGTGCACTTCAGGCGAACATCTGTCCCATTGACTGCCTCTACATCCCCAGATGTGTATATACGCATCCCGCTGACCTGCAGCACGCCTGCAACAAACAAAACACAGCAGCAGAGGTTACTTAAAAAGCGGCATGCAGGACGCACAGAGCAAAATCTATACATAGATTGATGGCATGTGAAAGAAACACAAATACATATACAAAAGTACAAGACAACATATACAGTATGAAGCCACCCCGAGTAAATTCCTGCCTAGTGAGTGCAGGCAATGGCCCCGGTGAACCTACCTCAGCCTACGCAGTGCTGCTGCGAGAAAATCAGTAACTCTAAACTGTCACTCTAACTGTATTAGATCCATATATTACAGCATATACTGAAATCTCACAGATTGGTCCATATGCTAAATGCATGAGATCACATCTGTGATCCAAACTGATTCCAGATCAGTAGGCCAAATCTGTGACACTGAATAAAAAATAACCACTTAAGCTACATTACTGCATCTGAGACAGGGCTGAAATTGACAGTCTGCTGTATATTATATGGATATGGACTATATCAATCTTTACAGTACATGGTGGACCTATTAGATGGAAAATGAATGGACTGGAAGAGTGGAGAGGGATATTGGCAACGATTTGGCTCTTCCACATAATGATGGATGGAGCTCCCCGGAATGGAGTTAGCACTGATACACACACACACACACACACACACACACACACACACACACACACACACACACACACACGCATGCATGCACTGCCCCAGAGAGAGACATGCTTAATGCAAAGTTTCTGTCTGGCAGCCAGACAGCGTCACATCAGGAACTGGCTGAACACATCTCCCTCTCACCAAGATTGCAGTCTTGTTTATCGAGGTATATCCAGCCTTACTCTAAAAAAGCCCAGTGAGTATGTGTGTATGAGTCCAAGTCTCTATGGAAGTTTATGTGCAGGCTGTCTAGTCCAAACCACTTGGTCTATTTATAGAGCCAGCTCTGTATATCCCAATAATATCAGGAGCCGTGTCTTGCCTTATTAAATTCAGCTCCCAAGCATGCAGCAGACCGTCTGCAGAGCTAGCAGCCACAGTGATCAGGGTGACCAAGACTTGTCTTAACTTCATTAGCACACTCCATGTGATTACCCTGCAGAGCAAGACAAACACTTGATGAAAGCTCTGACTATCAGAGACACTTCAATCTGACAGATGAGCTGTCTGTGGCTCAATGCATTACCTGAGTGCATGTGTCATCTCAGGCTAATAATTAGCCTTTGTTGATGCAATCAGCTAGAAGCAAGGTTCATCTATTAGTCTGATATGAAATAAATAAAATGTAACCTCCAGCTGTTGATTATCAAAAGAGTTTCATTCAGCAGTCATCACATATATCATAAAGATTTTAAAGGATCTTCCACCCTTAAAAGGTGAATTAAGCTTTATTCTACAATTTAAGATGTAGTTTGAGTGACTTTAGGTGGGCTTGCCCTATCTTGAATGGTCATATAAGGCACCAGGCAGAGAAAGAAGAAAAGTCCAAGAAGGCAAATTAAGCCATATCGCTGCCCCTGCATTATAAATATATACAGTGAGCATTAAGTCAGGGGCTGGATGGGAAAATGTCAGCAGGGGCTTGGCTCCTCAGGCAGCACGTTCTGTTCCTTATCAGGCTGGAGAGAGTTTCCTGTGGGCTAGGATGAGAGAGTGGAGCGACCAGACAGCCCCCGCACAGCATTAAACAGACAGGCTTCTCTCTCATCGCCAGGCCCTGACAGCGCTGTAACAGCCTAATGTGTTTTAAATGAGCCCGATGAAACCTGGGAGGAGTGTGTATGAGCGAGCAATACAGGCTGAGTACACACCGTCCATCATTGCAAATTGTCAGGTCTTTTATTTTTCAGACTTAAAATTTCTTCTTTTTTTTTTTTCAGTGGCCAAACATATGCCGTGTTTTTTCAGCATCATTACCTTGAACATAAGGCAGGTACTTGCATGGAAATTGCTGCTTTGACAACAAATCTTAGCCCACTGGCACATATTTCTGCTTGTATAGAGAAAAATAAGACTTTTTATATATTAGAGAATAAATGCTTTGTGGAATGGACTTCAAAGGGAACAAGTCTCCTCTGCCACCTCTTGTCTACCTGCTGAAGTTAGTGGATTAAAGTGCCTGTGTTCAGGATATTCATTAGGAAGATAACATCAGCACTGGCTGTATCAGTACAGCCAGTGCTGCCAGTAATGACTCCCTCCTTGGCTTGACTGCAAGAGTGTGTGTGTGTGTGTGTGTGTGTGTGTGTGTGTGTGTGTGTGTGTGTGTGTGTGTGTGTGTGTGTGTGTGTGTGTGTGTGTGTGTGTGTGTGTGTGTGTGTGTGTGTGTGTGTGTGTGTGCGTGAAAACTCAGACGAGCAGACAGTGTTGTGTGTGTCACAGAAATGACGACCACACCTGTTAACAAGTACAAGAGCCCCTTCTCAAACTAAAAGCCATGTACTTCTTTTTAGCCATAGCAGCATGGCTTAGGAGCCATTTCCCCTCTTTCAGAGTGAAATATCTCAACTGTTGGATGTGCTGCCTTGAATTTTAATACAGATGTCGATGGTCCCCTGAAGATCAATCCTATTGACTTGAATGATCCCCTGAGGTTTCATCTAGCGCCACAGTGAGTTTGACATATTTGATTTTTAGTGAGATGTCTCAAAAATTATTGGCTGGGTGGCCACAAAATTTGGTTCAGGCATTGATCAGGATGAATTGTAATCACTTTGGAGATCTCTAAACTTTTCATCTAGTGCCATCATCAGGTCAACATTTTAATCTCATATCTGTCCAGGTTCTGCGTTTGGCTGGCGACCGGTCCAGGGTGTACCCCGCCTCCCGCCCATTGACAGCCGAGATAGGCCCCGGCCCCCCCGCGACCCCGGAAGGGATAAGCGGCATAGAAACTGGATGGATGGATGGATCTGTCCAGGTTTTTGACCCAATATCTGCAAAACTTAAGACATTCCCATCAGCCTCAGCTAAACTTTGTGTTCAGTGCCAATGAGCAAATGCTATCATGCTAGCATGCTGAAATATTAAAGCAAAGTATCCATGTTACCTTTGTTATTCTCAGCATGTTAGCTTTTAGCTCAAAGCACCGCTGTAGTACAGCCACATAGAGCTGCTAGCATAGCTGTAGACTCTCAGTCTGCTCTACACACAGAGGGGAAGGGGTAAATCCCTGTAATGATATTCATTACTCATCAATTAAATATCCACAGTTGAACCCCCCTATTTCTACATCCTTATTTCAGAGAGTGGAGTGCATGCAGAAGATTAGCTGAGCAATATCGTGCAATGCCTATCCTCCTCTACCAAACTGTCTAAAAGCTCACGCTGAAAAGATTCATCATGCGTCACGTATCAGGAAAGAAAGCAGGTCCTCCAGGCCATAACACCTCATTTCAAATTTCTTCCCTTAACCAATCTATTTACAGTACATGAATTTAAAGAAGCATCGCTAATCTCCTTTCAACAACACAAAAGTAAAACGCTTTCAACTCCGCCATCCTTTGACGCAAGCTGAGCTGATTAAGAATTAAGGTTAATTAGGCCTTTTTGAAGGCAAAATGGATATTAGCAGAATGACAGAAGAGTTGGGGCTATGTAGCACCTCAATTACACTACTAATGTGTCCCTGCGGCTAAAAGTACATGATCACTATTTAATCGGTCATTAGCAGGCGCTAATTCTGCTAAGACGATACATGCCATTACATGAGTGAACCATTATGTGGGTTACATGACATTAAGAGCGCAGAATTTAACTCATTTACCGAAAGAGAGAAGGGAGATAAACACGCAGAAATGAGAGAGTGAGCTTAAGTGATGAACAAGAGCTGGATGATTGAGGAGATGAAGGGGCGCTGATGTATGGATGGAGCCAGAGGATAACACCATGATGGAAAATGTATTCTTCTACATAATTGCAGTCTGTAAGGAGGAGATAAGATAATACTGTTTGTTTGCTTGCTTGTTTGTCCGTCCATTCTTCCACTCTGGCACGGCTCTCTGTCCAGCCTAAGTCGCTCACTTGTTTATGTCTGAACATCCTGCCCAACCAGTACTGACCACACCCAGCATCCAGAGACAGACGGAGAGAGCTTTCATGGCTTATTAAGATGGAGTTATGTACTCTACAGTGGAGGGCAGGGCCAGAGTGCAGACGAATATAAGAATTTGTCCTAATTATGTTTCAAACATTGCAGATGTTGTCTGGCTTGCTGTAGTTTTCATGCTACTTGCATGAAAACTTTCATGCTACTCTGCAATACTTGCAGAATAATGTAAGAAAAAGCAGTGACAGGACCCTTTTTCACAAGCTTCTATCGCTCATAACTGTATATACATGCTATAGGAGTAGGTCTTATTCATTTAAATGATTCAAGGGCTTTTAATACTCAGATCTTCATTAAGATTGTGTCTCCACTCCATGTTTCCCCTTTGAAATTATTAAATGCTGTGAAACATGTGAAGGAGATTCATTACCCTCTTCACTGGTAATTAAAAAGGTGTGTGTGTGTGTGTGTGTGTGTGTGTGTGTGTGTGTGTGTGTGTGTGTGTGTGTGTGTGTGTGTGTGTGTGTGTGTGTGTATTTTTGCCAATGTAATCTCCAGATGTTTCTATATACAGCTCAGGAAAAGCTGGAATAGGTTGTAAAATATTATCCTCCATTGTTATGTGTGTGCGTGTGTGTGTGCGTGTGTGTGTGCGTGTGTGTGTGTGTGTGTGTGTGTGTGTGTGTGTGTGTGTGTGTGTGTGTGTGTGTGTGTGTGTGTGTGTGTGCTGTGTAGTGTGTTGACGTCTCTCAGGGGGCTCACTTTTGGCATACACACACACAATCTCCTTTACCGGTGTGGCGTTAGCCAGCAATATTTGTCAATATGTCCAATATATCATGATGAAATGAACTTGCTGAACCTTTAATGCACTTAATTCTATCTGTCAACACTACCTGCTACGAACTACGTCAGTCCACTGGCCCCCATCTCAGGCTGAAGAGGACAAATACTTTCATCCCCTGTGAAATATTCAAAGCAAAGCCCACTCCAGTGTGATTAGGTTTGCTTGGCTTGGCAGTCCTCCCAAGATTTTATAAAAGCCTTCCAAAGAGGCTAAAAAATATCAGGTAGTGTTTGACCTGCCAATATAATTATTTCACCCCGTGTCAAAGAGAGTGCAGGCTGATTGAAAACCGTGTACCCTCAACCATGCTTTACACACTCACAGTGCTGGATGTATTATATCTATGCATGTGATGTATCAGTGCAGAAGAAAGGCTTGCAGAAGTCATGTTTATTCAGCTAGAGCTTATAGGAAATTGTAGCTGGCAAGCTAATTAAGCTAATGTTAGCACCACAAGTTGGTTGAAAACCCCACCAGCTGATTGCTAAAATATTTCCAGCTGCCTCGATTTAAGACAAGAAACCTTGTACAAAGGTCTCAGTTATGCACTCGATGGCTACATGCATGATATCTCATTAAACACTAAAAGCCATCATCCTTCCCAGTTGATGGAAATAAAGAAATAACATTGTTCTTGCTTTGCAGTTTAGAGCTAGTTAGTGCAAGTAGGCTGTCATATGTCGGCCTATGACGAGGAAAAATTTAAAATCAGACCCAGATGTTTGATTAAATGTTGGTATTTTCAAACAGTGTGTTTTCACTCTTTGATTATCCTCAACACAGCATGTAGCCCCACAGATCAGTGAATGCTCCTTGGCCTCATTAGTAACGCTCAATTACTCCCCTATGTAGCAAGGTAGCCACACACGCTAAAATTAGCATCTTACACCACCCTCCAATCTCTTTAGACTATAGGTATGGCTCACTACAGCCCCGTGCACACTGTCCTGGCATGTGGAGAAGCCGCACAGGTCTGCAGTACCTATACTTACAGCTGCTGAGCTATGATTAGACAATTGCTACTTGGCGAAGTGGTGTAGCAAAGGGTCACTTCTCAAGGCAGCCGTGTTAGATTCTGTGTTTATCATCTGGTTACACACCGCACTCAGATGGTGTATATTTATGCCATGGCTGAACAACAATCCTCTGATAAATGTTCTGCACTGAAAATAATCACTTTTTCCTTGGACCATAAGCTCACTTTTCACCACCCTTCTCTAAAATCTATCTCTTTCTTTTTTGAGAGATTGTGCTAACAGACCAGCAAACAAACAGAACTGTCTCATCAGATGTGACATGATTACATACCGTCATCATGGCTTTTCCAGAACCTTAGTATTTTCGGGGGCCATTCTGGGTGTGTTTCACACCGCAGGGAGGCATGCTCGGTATATTGAACTTGAGTCATAACTGCTCTGCAAACATCCCCTGGTATTCTAAATATTTTCTTTGAATATCTTGAAAACAATCCACAGAATGAACCAACCGTGTCAGCCTTATTGCATAGTCAAAGTCTTTGTCAAAGCTGTCATGTTGACTTATAGGCTGAGGGTGTGTTGATGCAGTTGCATAATATGCAACATATTATGAATATGTAGGTAAAGCAGAGAGAACAGAGCTGTTTTTATAGCTCTTATAGTATAATAATATCCATGATCAGATAGTTACCAGTCGCAGTTTAGGAAGTGTTTTCTATACAGTGTAACTTTTCCAAGAGGATGTTAAGTCTTCTAGGACTTTGTAAGAGAGAAGGAAACACTGCAGGAGAAATTAAGTAGTTGGCACGACTCTCTAAATCAGGAAATTGGTTTCATTACATTATTTCCTAGACGGTGTGTGCTTGTGCCTTTCCTCTCTTCATTACGGCTCAGAAACAAAAGGACCACCAGAGGAAACCCGATTCTCTGTCGCACCGCTTTTGGAGGAAACACTTAGGATGGGAGCAAACGCACAAAGAGCTCAGTGGATTACAAAGAGCCTCTTCTCTGCTTTGTGAGAGGTTTCACAAGCCCAGGTTACCTCTCCTTTTTTTAACAAGGCCTGTCTTTCACGCAGGGCTGGCCTGAGAGCTGGGAATAGCAGGTTCAGGTAACAGTGTGTTTGCAGAGTTGAGAGAGAGGGTGGGTGTTGAGTGGTGTTACAGAAGGGAACCTCTGAAATGGGCGTAACTGTGTGTAACATATTCTACTGTGCATTTCTCTGTATGGGTTTCCATTCATTCCACTTAGTCATAAACACACAGTTGTTTGCAGCCAATTCACATCCAAAGGTATGTTTTCACATACTTTGTTCTACTTTTACTCTGGGCCTGTTTTTGTGGTTTGGGCCCCTTAGTTCCAGTTGAAGGAACTATTCATCTCAACCCCATCCAGCACCACTGGGAAGAACTGAAACATGGTGACAAACCAGGCCTCATCACCCAACATCACTAATGCTCTTGTGCTTGCGTGGGAGCGTCCCCTTATGAGTGAAGGCTGTTAAAGCAGTAGATTTATGCACACAGCTTCTGGAATGGGTGCAACTATCACATACAGGTGTAATATTGAGGCAACCACATACCTGCGGCCAGGTAATATATGATAAGAGCAAACACACACACACATACCAGAGCCTCAGTACTTCCTCTCTTTCTCCTCTCTCAACACTTTATTCAGTCCATATCTGTAAAGCTGCTGCTTTTTTATTTCCTTCACTTCAACAGGTTCATGTCAGCCGGAGTTGGTGGGGCTGTTCTTGGATGTTCTGTTGACTTTCTGCAGGTGGCGCTGTTTTCTTTCATCCCGGTCACTCTCCCTGCTCATGCCTACTGCTCCAAATGAAGCTGCAGTATAAAATGTGTCATGACCAGAGAGATGCACCAGACACCAGGTGTTTGGAACAGCGAATCTAAAAGCTTTTATTCACTTGATGTGTTTTGAATCACAAAAAAAGACATTTCTTTGTATGAAAATGTCACAGAAGTCAATTTTGACGCTGCATTTACTATTCATATTCAAATCTGAATCCTGGAGATGTGAAAACTGTATCAGACTTTTGAAATCCACAGAAATGTGTTTGAATACGCTCTAAAGGTCAGTCCAAACACAGACCAAACATCAATCTCTCTTTCTAACTCTTTCTTCCTCTCCCTCCTGCTTCCTCCAGGCCAATTGTAATTCATCAGGCGGCAGTGTCCAGAGGAAACGTGTAGTGGGTGAGCGAGGATAAGAGTTTAATCCATCAAACCTCTTCCACTCCCACCTCGCAGCTGACTCAACAACTCCTCCACGGGATTACAAACTCCTGAGGGGGGGTCCAACACGTATGCTTCGATTCAGCACACCCACAGGCTTCTGTTGGAAGGATGGTCCAACACTCAAAAGACAACCTTAGTTACACATATTTACTACGAGGCTAGACGAGCCGTATGTCCTGCAGTGGTATGAGTCAGAGTGAATCCAGTCCCACTGTGACTTCCACCTCTGCTCCTCAGCAGATGAATAAGTCAGCTACTGACAATATATACACAGATCAGAAACCACACCATGGAGGAGGTAAACACCTCTGCTCTCTGCTTTTCACCTTAAAAGGCCATGCCACTAATTTCACAAATACAGATCAGTATACTTGTCATAAAATGTACTAGACTACTGTATAATATCATACCTTTGGTTCTGAAGGAGGCTTTTTTTGACGATGCAACTTTTTTCTCCGAGCGCTGGCAAAATGCTAATGTCTAAGAAAATGACATCTCAGTGAGACTTCACATTTACAACGCTAAGTAAGTGTAACTTAGTAAGTGGAATTCAATTTCTAAGACTGATAGATCCTCCCGTCCTGGTAAATAGCCTGGATGTCGGATCCGGTGTTCGGGTAATCTTTCTGCTGCAGTAATTGTGAACATTCCTTTTAAAATGTGTTTCTTGTGCACCCCAAAGTTTCTGATAACAGCATTTAATTTTAGCTCCTGTATATAAACAAGGATATACATTTTGGCTAATGTGCCAGGGCTAAGCTGAACTCTGAACCCAGAAAAGCACCCCTCCATGTCAGTCACATGGGCTTCAATGGAAGTGCATGAGAGTTGGAGGGAACACTCAAGCGCACAAGTGTGACCGAACCCTTGCATCCTGTCCTTCACCTGCCCCACCTACGAGCTCCACCCCTTCTCTCTTCAACTTACACTATTCATTTAAATTGCTATGTACAGTTTCAGGTAATTAGTAAGCAAACCGGATAAGTAGGTGACTCTGCTACTCTCTCATTTTTATTAGTCAGTGTGTTAATAACAATGGCTGGATATACCAGAGGACATATTCAAGTCAGAGACTAAACAAATAGAACGAGAGTAAGTCTGAGAAACTTTATGATCCTGACTGCTCTTCATTTTAATCACAAATATTTAACTACTGGCAACGGATGATGAAATTCCTCGTGGCTTTCTGCAGATCAGATGACTCACAAAGAACTGCTGATATTCTGTGGAAACAGTTAATTTATTCCACATGCCGTAGACCTACTGGAGGTGTTGCTTTAGCTGGAAGATCATCTTGTTTGCCGTAACTCTAAACAGTTTTGAGAACGAGTGCCCAGCCGGCAGAGTATGTAAGAATGTGACTACACAAACAAAAACCCATGCTAACAAATACACAGTATTTGCGTTTGCATGGGCTCGGATGAACATTGACCGTGTGTGTGTGTGTGTGTGTGTGTGTGTGTGTGTGTGTGTGTGTCAATTCAGTGAGAAATGCATTTCAAATCCAATGTTTACACTTGAAACCAAGCACAGCCTTGTGATTTAAACGCTATTCAGGGAGTGCTTTGCCTTCACACTCAAACACTTCACAGATGCGCCCTAAGCCCGCTGTGCTGGCGATTGGTGCGTTCTTGCATATGAGAGCGTCATTGTCAACTCTCCACACCCCCAGGCAATCCCATCAACCCGACACAAAGGCCAGACGTCCTCATAGGTGTGTCAACACAGCACAGCATGTCAAAAACCACAGCAATGCTTTGTTATGCTCACCTATTATTGTGGCGAGATTAGAGATGCCGTGGCAGAGAGATAACTGTTATATCCCAGTAAGACATACAAGAGGCTGCTTGTCGACTGCAAACCTGACAGGCTTAAACTGAAGCCTTAACAACCAGTGTAAGCGTCTAGTAGGCTGTGTGTTTGCGTGCTAAACCTGTAAGTCAGGACAGGTTGGCACACGTCAGCCTTCGAAGCTGAAGAGGAAAATATGAGAGGAGGACAAAAGGAATTAAAGCAAAGCTAAAAAAAAGCAGCAGGGGATCAAAAAAATGCGAAGAAAAAGATGCTTAGCCACCTCTCTGTGTCTGGTCAGACAGGGGAGAGTAATTTGGTCAAAATTGTTCCAATTAATCTGCTCTTTGTTTTCAGTGTGTTTCCTTTTTCTAATGAGCCATTCACGGTGTGCGGCTGGCTCTTTATTTCACTTGTTTTGAATCCAGACACAAGAAAACGATGTTTAAATGTAAGCTGCTGCTACCAAATGACATTATCTTTCACAACAAATGTACAAAAGATATGAGAACAATGACTATGCACATCCTCTCTATAAAATATGGCTTTTTCTCTATTTTTCTGTAACTCAAAAAAGGGGATCAACATGAGGTTGTTGCAGTTAATACCAGACCCAGGGACCAGGTATTAACTGCCTGTTTTTGGTCATTTTAATTGCATATTTACAGCACTTCTGTACAATAGAAACTAAAGTGGGTCCTTAATCTTTGGTCCTGTTTTGCTAGTTTTAAGATCTTCATTGCTCGCACTAAAAAAAGTTAGATGAAATTTCCAGAATCTGACAGAAAAAAAAACAACAGTATTATTCCTGTGCAGTGTAGTGCACTGTACTGAAGAGCAGCTTGGAGGTGACGGGTACATACATAAAGCATCTGCCATTTCCAAAGGCACATTAGCATTTTAAGGGGACATATAATTAAAAAAAATTTCCTGTTCCTGAAAACTATGCAGCAAACTTGTCGCAGTACCTGTTTCGGTGTGATCAGAGGCTCTGCTCTCATTCCACCTCCATCAGACTCCATGAGCCTTTCACTGATCCTGCATTAAAACTGCATCTACACCTCACACATCTGGTCAGGATCATGTCTGCTATAGAAAGCAATTCCATTCTGGTGTTGTGAAAAGTGAAATCATTTCTCCCAATCGGATCTCGAGGCAAATGATGACTTATAATACTTACAAAAGAAAAAAAAAACTCCTACTAAGCACACTTAAGAAAACACAGAAGGGAGTAGTGCATTTATCTTAGAGAGTGATGAAAGATTTTTTCCACTGCAACACCTGCTGTGATTATGTTTGGAGGAGCTCTGGGAGAGAGGAATTAATCTGTTTGGTCTATATATATATCTCCTTAAACACAGGCTCTACGCTGCAAGTCTGCAAATGAATGCTGACTGTCTTTGATCAGTGAAATGCGTGTCAAAACAGTGGCGGGGTGATGGGTAAATGTGTTAGCTGTGTGCTGTCTTAATGTCACAGAGTATACCTGAAGGGGGGAGGGGAGGGGAAAGAGAGAAAACCATTCGGAGTTATTTTGCATGCAAATTTGCAATTTTACACATACATGTCTCGTGACAATGAGAAGTGTCTGCAGGCTGGTTTCATCATGCTGTGCCGTTTTGCCAACACAATAAAGCCAAAGGCAAAGAAAGTGATTACAGCGTAACAGACATGAGAACCAAGATGCTGCTGAGCTGTAATCACTTCCAACATGCTTTTCTTCATCCACATGCTGCTATTTGATTATCTATCCCTCTATATCCACTCAGTATATTTAGTCATCCTCCTGCTTTGTCAGCCTGTGACTCTGTTATGACTGATCTGCAGGCACATGCTCCTTGTAAACATAAGCAGCTTGCTACTATAGTGAATCCCAACATGGTGCTTTGGCAGTGGATGGACATGTTCAATCAATATAATCCACTTAAGTGGGATGGACAGAGATTACTTCAAGGTTAAACAACCTGAATGAATTGCCACTGATACGCCAATTTGTGATATTAAAACGTTTCCATTAGCCGTGCACTTGCATTTAGACGTGAGCAGTTATAACTATAGGATATAGTCTGCTTCTGTTATTTGTTTTTTTTTTCTTTCTGCATAGTGTGTATCTGACAAGATGTTATGATAGACTGACATATCCTGGATCCTTTGCACGGGAAGTCACTTCAAAGCACGGATGCACATTAGTAGGCAGGAAATGAGAGAGGTTGTATAAAACCTACACACAATGCGGCCACGGATTGGATGCCAGTAAATACTCTAAAGCCATTATGTTGTCAGAAGTTGCCCCCGTTATGGCTGTTTTATAGTGTTCACAGGAATTCTCCAGCGACCCTACCGGTGCCACTGTGCCAAGTTCTCCACTTCCCAATGACGCACGACGGGCGCTCAGAGATGGAGGTTAGGGGTCCCTGCGGAGCTTTCACTAATGAAAAGAGAAGTATGGTTCTCTCTTTTACCTTGAAACTCGATTGTTTGTCGATTGGAACGTCTCTAAAGGGTCATCCTGTTACGTCTTAAGCGCACTCCTGGGATGTGAACAAACACTGCAGTGTAAACTTTTGGAAAACCCAGATGCTAAAATACGCGACCATGCAGATACATGCTAGTTCATACTGTATATAATTAGAAAGGCCTTTCCATTTGTTTTGACCAATTGTTGGACAATGTGTATGTAGCTACTGTCCCCTTAACATTTAACAATCAAAACAACGTGTAACTGTTAACTTCCAAAAATGCAAACATACATTTGGATAAATCACATTAGACTGTATGATTCCCAGCACACAAAAAGTGTTGAACAACAGCCAGCTCCCATTTACTCAACATCGTCTTTTCACTCGGTTTATCCACTCAAACTAAACCGGGGTCTCACCTGAAGCTGCGAGTCCAGACAGGACGGTGAGGAAATAGAGCCCTTTTACGCACATTGGATGGACGGCAGGCTGTCCGATGACCAAGAGACCGGGAGTCAGCTAACCTACTGACACTCCTCCGCCGACGCGCAGTGACAGGAAACCGGCCGACAAGTCTGTGGATTCCTTGTCGTGAAGGTCAAAATCATGAAGCATACGGTGAGTCCTCTCCTCCACCTTGTCTCTCCAAAGACGCGTCCCAGCTCGCTGCTGCCCTCGTACATTTCATTTCTGCACCCTCCCACCACATTTTCGGGCGGAGTAACAAAGTCATCCACTCTCCTTGCTGCCTTCTTATCTCTCGCTCACATGTTAAACCCGAAGCTCAAAAATTCTTGCTGGTCACCCAACCTGTTTTGCTGCTGCGTAAAACAGATGCTGTGCCATACCAAAGCTGTTGCGCAAACACATGTCCAGGATGGTTCATCGGTACTGTTAGACAGCATCGTTATTAATTATGATGTCACCTTACATGAGCTGATGTATGATGAAACAACAGAACAACATGAAATATGCAGCCATGCTGACACGTAAGGGGGGCAATCAAAGGGCTTTCTGATGTGACATTTTATGACTTCATATTGAAGGCCCTGACGTGGTTTTTTGACACGTCTAATGTGTCTTCACTATGAGGATTAGTGAAATCTTATCCATTTTTGACTTGTTGATTTTAATCATCAAATTAAAAAGTCAAATTCAGTTAATTGAGTCATATTAGTTCTTCAGAGAGACATGATGGTTAAAGGGGAATTCAATATTTGAATAAATGGGGGGTTAATAAAAACTCTCGATGTAAAAAAAAAAAATAAAAAAAACAAACACGAGGCTGATGCTGACTGGACTATTAATTCTTCACTGTAAAATCAAACAGTGAGATGTGAATAGAAATGGTTCTGCCTCTCCTGGCAGCTCAGCAGACAGCTGTATTGTTCCACATGAAACTGACTGGTTTCTGGTTTGAACCACTTGGGGGCAGAGCTGCACTTTGATGTACACCACCTCCGTAATTCTAGTCTGAAGACTGTCAAAATGGCTGGAATTCACGTCTGACTTTCTCTGGCTGGCATGAGATAATATTTCACTTACGTTTAAATCTCATGGCGTGAACATGTGTGAGTGTGAACGTACATTTATGGTTGTGTTAACTTAACAAAGGTGTATAAAGATCTCAATAGTCAACCTGAAAAAGTACATTTTTTACAGCTGTAATTACAGCTTGGATAGCAGCTTGGATATTGGACATCCATAGCTACAGCTATGGCCGGTTCGATCCCGGGGTCGGGCCCTTCTGTGTGAAGTTTGCATGTTCTTCCCGTGCATGCGTGGGTACTCTCCGGGGTACTCCGGCTTCCTCCCACAGACCAAAAACATGCTCATTAGGTTAATTGGTGACTCTAAAATTGTCTTGTCTTGTGAGTGTGAGCGTGAATGGTTGTCTGTCTCTATATGTTGCCCTGCAATCGGCTGGCGACCGGTTCATGGTGTACCTCTTGCCCATTGACAGCTGGGATAGGCTCCAGCCCCCCCACAACCCCGGAAAGGGATAGTCGGGTCTAGACAATGGATGGACATTTCTGACAATATGTAAATATAATGTGTTCATGGATTTTGAAATATGTGGTTATCGAATGCTTATTGTGTGAAAACAATGAAAAGTGACCCACAGTGTAGTCCACACTGACCTCTGACCTCCAACTACAAAGACATGACTTAGCAATGTAAAAACATTTCACGTAATTTCATTTTTGCATAAACCAAGATTCCATTCCAGTAAAAGGAAGGATGTCACATACCGCATGGATTGTGCTACCCGACAGTACGTCACACAAATGAATGTAAAAGGTTGCGACATGCTTCAGTAGGCTTTGTGATACACTGCAGTGAATCCAGTAATGTAATGAAAAACAAATGTATCTAGATTCACTTTGCTTACTTGTATAGGACAGCTCGGTGGGGTTGAGGACTTGCTACGGAGTCACTGTGGGTCCATGTTTACTGAGGGAAAAGTCATTCCAAGGATTTGCCCTTTCACACTACACGACATGAAATTGAAAAGCATAATAACTGCACGCATTCTCCTAATGCAGCAGAATGTATAGTTTGCGCTGTGTTCGATTTTGAATGCAAGTTTAACAGTTTGTCTTATAATGTGCAAAGATAGCGGGAGAAAACAGTTCATGAATTGAATGCATTTTGAGTGAAAAGTGATCCACAGTTTAGTCCATATTGACCTCTGTTGTACTGACTGTGTAAAGAGCTTTAAAAAAGCGAACTCAGTACAGAAACGTGTGAGTTAGCAATTGAAAAAAAGAAAAGGAAAAATTGTAAGATCTCATTTTCAAATGAGGCCTGATCACACCAAAAATAATGGAAGATACTGAAAATCAATCATGTGCATTTCAAAAATTTCTATTTCTATTCGAAATCAATACAATAAATACCGTACAGGAGGATTTCTATGCGCTGTATTAATTTAGTTTGACTTCATTTAGAGGTTCAACCATGAATGCATCTTGAAAAAAAAACACTTCCTGTGGGGAGTAACGTGTGTGTGTGTGTGTGTGTGTGTGTGTGTGTGTGTGTGTGTGTGTGTGTGTGAGAGAGAGAGAGAGAGAGAGAGAGAGAAGCACCAAGCCTGCTCCTTTGAATCTTTTTGTCTCAGGCAGCTTGATATCTTTTTATATCTTGTAAGTGCTTACATTCACAAATCTGATCTACAGCATAGAGTCAAACGCTCACCAAACGGTACAATAAGCAGAGGCTGTCTTAAAAAAAAATGACCAGCATGGGTATTCAGGCTGCACTCGCTGTCCTCCTCCTGCTCGCAGCAACCGTGAAGGCTGATGAAGGTAAATATTGCATTGTTTTGTTTTGTTTTTTATTGTAAGTCATTGACTTTCTGTATACTGGTCTTCATTCAGAACAACACATATTCTGAAAAAAAGACATTTAAGAACTCTTTTCAAAGACACTTCTTCAACTTCCTGTATTTAATTCATGCAGCCGACTTGTTAAATGGAAACGTAGAGCATTCTTCTTTGTATTTCACACCAGTGTAACGAGTGCTTGTTTCACACTGATGTTTTGATTTGCTTTATTCTTTTTTGCAGTGTAGTATGCCACTTGTATTTTTGTTATTTGTTCTGGGCTCTCGTTGGAAACACTTCAGCCTCCGTGCATGTAAGACATTCGACTCAGAGAAAAATGATCCGACTCAGATGCACATAAGATGAGCTGAGTCTTGGAAACCTACCTCAGCTCTCTGATCATCCTATTTTGAAACTCAAACGTAATGGGGAAGAAGGGTCGTCATGAAATGATGAATTAAAGCAAGTACACTGAAGTAACTTAACATCTGTCCATGTGTTTTAAGGAGAAGTATCCTTCTGGGGGGAATATGTCACGATGACCTGTCCAGAGAGTGGGACTTGGTACTACAAAAATAACAACGTCAGTGAGGGACTGGACTACACACTCAAGTATGACAATACCAAGAAAGGCCTTTATGAGTGTAAATATGACGAGAAAATATATTACTTCTACGTGCAAGGAAAGGGTGAGTAAAAATCACACTTCCTCATGATGTGCCATGTGTCAGCTGTGCTTCACTTATTCAACTGCTGTTCTTTGTCCTCCAGTGTGTGAAAATTGTTTTGAGCTGGATGGGACTCTGTTTGCTCTGGCCATCACTGCGGACATGTCCGTGACAGCATTTGTGATGATGATTATCTACATGCGCATCAAGAAGAGAGGCTCACCTGGACTTAGTCACACTTCCAAAGGTAAGAATGCATTAAAGTAGATCATACAAACTCAAAGCGTTCCACTTCTTTATGTAAAATGTTGCAGTATGTCCCCTGGACTGGAGTACTTAACATGCATCTTTTAGTGAAATACTGATTTTTCAGACTTAGAAATAGGATTGTAGCCGACGTGTGTGCATGCAGCTGATGCAGCTGCAAATGCTATTTCAGTTATTTTTAAGTATTTGAAGTATTAAAGTGGGTGTGGACAAATTTTTACTCTTAAAGTTATCCATATTTTGTCTGTATGTATGCACAATAAACCAGAGAGCATCTTTCTAAGTATGCACTGACTCTGAAAGTTCAACTGATTGGTCATATCTCTGTACCTCTAGCACCTGCTCATTCAGGAGGCCGGGCTCCACCTGTCCCATCTCCTGACTATGAGGTAAGTATCGTACAACAAAAAAGTGCATTACATTTGCCTTCGCTGCATTCACCTGATTTTCTTCTCCACAGTGACAAAAGCCGCCGTGTCCTTGCAAACTAACTCTAAACATAGAATTAGAGCTGAGATGAGAGTGTTAAGTAAATTTAAGTAATAGTTCGACATTATGGGAAATACACTTATTTGTTCTCTTGTAGGGAGTCAGATGATCAGTACCACAGCCAAGTTATGGATGCTTAGCTTAGCTTAGCATAAAGAGTGGAAGCAGGTGAATAGAAAATACTCCACTTACCAGCGCCATTAAAGCTAACTATATCACCGTAATATCACCTTATATACTGTTTACTGTTAGTGTAAAAAGAACACGTTTAGCTTTTCAGTCAAGTCACTTTTGTTTACATTGCACATTTAAAAACACCAGGAGCTGACTCAAAGTGCTTTCCAGTCGAGGCAGGTGGGTTAGAATTTGCCTCAGTACAGGTATACATAATTAAAGGAAGAATATAAGAAAAAGCACCAATGCATAATGTAATACATATAATACAGAGAAGGCAAGTCTAACACGGGAAAATATCTAAAACAACTAAGATGATGAAATCAGAATCAACCAGTTGGAGTTGTGAAAGGATGGATACAGTGAACTACAGCAATCAAGAAGTGATAAAAGCATGGATAACTGTTTCTGGGTGCTCATTAGATAAGAACAGCTTTAATTTGGCTAAGCTGATAAAAATCTGCCCTTCATAACCACAAGTGACTTTATTAAAATTCAAAGTGTCCCAGAAAACACAAAGGTTTTTAACTTTGTTGTGCGAATTTGCAGACGAGTACATTGCTTAGGTTGGTGACGGTGCTAGGAGGAGCAAACATGACTCTGTGATCGACCTAACGCTGTTTATGTTGTGTTCTGGCAGCAATTGAACACTCACACTCGCTCCAAGGATACTTACTCTACGGTGAACAGGATGGGATAGCGACAAGTCTGCATCAGGTTCCTGGTTTAAAGGCGGCATGGATGAAGGCAAACATTCACCAAAGACATACATGAACAGCTGTCATGCTCCCAGTAGTACTTCCTTCTGCAAACATTTTCTCACTCTCTCCTGGTATTATCTAACCAGGTACAGTCATTGTTTCAGTTGTCCAGGTACAGCAGAGGTGAATTGCTTTTTTTTTTTTTTTGCATTGTTTCTGTAAATTGCTGTCATTCAGGTTCACCAACTCAGTTAATTTGGAAAAAACAGATCAACACATTAATGTTTATGAGGAAATTAAACACAGTCTTCTAGTGGCATGAGTCAGTTGTAATACCTTGACACCAAGTATTGTAACTGAGAGTGCATGGAAAGTATTTTCAATGTTTTCCGTGCTGTGAGCACCACAAACAAATGTCCATTCGCATCAGCTGTCTTGGTACAGAGGCAGAAATCTCAGAGACAGATAACTGGTCAAATAAAACCAAAACCATATGTATGGCTGTGCACCGTTAGCGGTAAGTGAGACAATGTTGGGGGGGGGGTGTTTGTTTTAGAAATATACACACAGTGGCCACTTTATTACGTACACCACAGTCAGTTTGTTAATTAGATGAAATGTTTTAACACTGAAGTTGCAGTGGTGGTGTTGTTTGGTATATGGAGGTGTGGAGGAGCAGAATCTCGAATCGAGATCGCATTAGATTGTACAGGTGTACCTAATAAAGTGGCGACTGTTTGTGTGTAGATTTGTACTATGACTGTACTGACCCTTAAATATAAAAACATGGTATGGTGGAGTATTTACAATAACGTCATAAATAAAAATCATAACATGTATTTGTCATTACAAATATTAATATACCTGTTTTCTGTAGGCTACATAATATACTATATGTTTTCATCATAACTTCTGACATAACTTTATTTTGCTCATCAACTTGCTTTTTTTCCTTTATCACTTTTTTCTTCTAATATACAGTGTTAATTTGTGCGACGTGTCATTAATAAATGAACCGCAGCCACCACCTTGTCTTCTTTTTTATTTTATTTTATCATGGTCGGAAGCAACACTGACATGCTTCTACGGATATAACTGCATGTGATTCATGAAGCGGCCTCAAAGCCGCAGCTCATATCCGTAGCACAGTCGTCATCAATGTGTCTTCATCACTGGTTTCTCTTTCGTGAGTGACTGGCCATCCTGTCTCTGAAAACATCTGACATCTCTACAGTGCATACACATGTATTTTCTATCCATTGTGTGCACAGTGGAAATGCTGCGTCATGTTTTGCGGTTGTTGTTGCACAAATGTGATTCTTCCCAGCAGTGACTAATATTACTTATTCATGCAAACTAATAATTGATTAGTCTATTACACTCAGTCTAGTACACTCTGTGTAATAGAGTGGGGTGCACTGCTTAGTGGAAACACTCCCACACTTACTGCTCAGCTATCTCCTTCTACATCTGCTGTATGTTTGTGAGAGAGAGAAACAAAGAGGTAGGGGGGAAGGGGTGGGGGTGTATACAGTGCGCTCCTGTATCTGACTGTCTTAAGTCAAACCGTTCCCACACAAAGACCTACTTCTGCTTGACAAATGCATGTGGCTGTGTGAGTGTGAACGTACGTGCACATGCTTTGAGCCAGAATTCGGTCGTGTGTGTGTGTGTGTGTGTGTGTGTGTAGGTTGATCATGCTTGTGTTTCTGAGCCGTGTTGTTTGATCTCTCTTCTCCTCCTCAGGTAGGAAACTGCAGTTTGTAGCTTTGTCACAGCAGCGTCAAGGAGAAGGTGAAAGACTGCAAGCAGTGATCAAAGAATTGAAGTTATCAGATTATTTGACGTGAGGAGGACTTCTATAAAGTCAGCAAGTTTCTCTCATCCTCCTCCTCTTCTCCATTTCCTCCTTGTCTTTTGTGTAACTTTTTAAACGTTTTTTAACGACTCATATAGGCCTCTGGAAGAGTCTCACTCTCATGGTAATGCAGTACAGCAGCAATAGCAACCCAGCTAACACAAACGTTCCAATAACATTTCCGGAACGTTCCTTACAGGTTTCTGTTTGGTAATTTTCCCACAGTGTTGTGGGAATTCCCTCAGAATGAACAAAACACTGATGTTGGTTTTACATCAGAAAAACATGTTGTTTTTCCAAATGTTGCTTGCTGGGAAGTGGTGGAAGAAGTACTCATCCTTAACTAAAAGCACCAATACAGCAATGTAAACATACTCCACTATAATTAAAAGCCCTAAATTAAAAGTACTGCCAAACTAAAAGTACAGTATTACAATCAAAATGTGCTTAAAATCCTTAAGCACATTGATTTTGTAACACCTGTGGTTTCACAGGCAAGTGTGGTCTAACACTACAGGTGACTTAATACAGCCCCGTTATGGCTGCAGGTGAGTGAGCAGTGAAGTGAGGCTTATATCAGTGAGATGCAATTACAAACAACAATGCTAGATTACATGCATGCAGTGTGACAATGTCAGACTCTTAAAATGAAAACTGCTGTATAGATACGCTGAATGCTATCGCTGAATCAATTATAAATGGAATCAAAAGGATTATAACTTGAAAAGTATCAGAAGTAAAAGAGCTCATCGTGCAGAAAAATGCCCCTGTGACTGATATGTTGTTATATATTTTCTAACTAGATTCATCCGGACGCACCAATGTGAAAGCAGTGTTTTACTTGAGGTGGAGCTAACTGAGCCACTTACTGTAATGTAAATTTTGTTATTTAAACCCAGTCTTTCCCAGCTGAGAGACTGGGGTCATGAGATAAATTCTGCAGCACAAATTATTAATTAAGCTTTTCTCTAATCTTTGTTTATTTGTGAAATTGGATAATTAGACCTCTTTAAGCCTCAAACAGCTATTTCAATGAAACCTCCCTGAGTGGTTTTTGATGGGAAATGTCTCATGTGAAGCTGTGCACAACGTGACAAGGGACGCTAAGAAGACAGAGCCCACAAACCAAAACAGTGCATTATATGCTATCAAATATACATTTTATTATTTTTCATTTAGTAACCGCAGAACAAGCACAGGTCATGTCAGTGAACATATCAGCACAACTCCGAATGTCTCATTACTCAGGGGCTCCAGTGGTGTCTATGTGAAGGGTGTGATAAGACATCCATTTGTCCCAGTTCAATAAACTCAGATTGTTGGATTCTCCATATCTGTGTGAGTCTATCTATATCAAACATCTTCTCAACAATGTCCAACCAGTGTTTCAGAGCAGAAGGGTCCTCCTTGCACTATTTCCTGGTGATGTCCTTCTTGGTCAAGAACCTCAGAATTGTACCTCTATGTACAGTACTTTAGTAAATGTGCACTGGCAACACCTGCCAATATGACAAGACAGCACAATCTTTATTCTTCAGTTTTTGATTTTGCATCTTGATAATGTGAGTTTTGTTTGTCAAAATAAAAACTTGATCTTTAAGTCTTTACATGAGGAGACTGTTGTAGGTCCTCATTTACAGATACTTAAAGAAAAAGAGATAATGAGTGAAAAATATAACATTAGCAGATTAAAATGCTACAAAATATGAACATCGGCTAATAAACAGTGAACTATGAGATGCAGCAAGTATTTAACAAGTCACTCATTGTGTGAGGGGTCTATGCTAAGATGCTAAGCTAAAACAGTATCATACAGAGAAGCATGCGTGCAACACCCATCACAGATGATAGACTTGTCCCTCCTGCAGATGTTTGAGTTGCGAGCACACGTGGAGTGCTTTCAGCTGGGGTCCCACGCAGTGAGCCACCACCCCTCTATCTCCTGTTGGTCAGTACATCATACGTGTCCCTTTGACCACCTTTGTGTTTCAGAGGCTGAAGGAGGAACAGTGGAGTAAAGAGAAAAAGAGTCATTTAATTTTCACATGTGATAATCACATAATGCCACTTGAGAGGACCTCGTGTTTGAGTTTACCTGATAATGGTCATTGGGGGCTCTGCTGCTCACTTCGTTTGGAACAAGATGCTGTCGATCAGAGCCTGAGGACAGATGTGTTGCTAATATTAATATATAAACATTAAGTGGCAAACAGGCTAATCTGAATGTTACTATTTTATTAACCATTAGTAATAAGTGGAACAGCCTTTTTTCAGTGCATTTTACTGCTAATGCCTTTTTCTGATTTTATTTAAGTTTTTCGCTTCAGGTACATTTTTGGGAATGCACGATTTATTTTTCAAGTTTTTTTTATCTGTGCTTTTCCTACTTGTAGCAACAGTCTCAGTTAAACTGTAATACTTGTGTCCATTATTGTCACTGTGATTGAAGCTGCCGTCATGTCTGTGATTTGGCTTTTATGACTGCCATGTCTGTGACACTTGAGTTTTTAATGTGTGTAAGAGTATGTGTGCAGAGTGTAGTCGTGCTTGTGCTGGCTGAGCGTTGCGCCTAAAGCTTTTCTGAAACTCCTCTGGTGTATATTGGGGTATATCTGCAGAAAGCACAGGGTGTATATCCTGATGTAAAGTCTGGCCCGAGTGCAGCTGCAGCCGCAGAGGAGCTGAACGCCTGCTTATGGTCGCCTCATATTTATCATATGGACCAGACAGCGGTATCAATTTTCTCATCTAGCATAAACCAAAGCCAAACAATATTCACAGTCAACAAAAATGGATTATTGTCAGATTCACAATGGCAGCATTGATCAGACATGAAAAAAATATGAACCCATTCTTTAACTCAGTGTACAGCAATGCGACCATGTCTATTTTGGAAGTTATTTAAAACAAATAGTCGTGTATTCATCCACTGCCCGTCGTTTTTCTGTGAAAACACAGAAGGTAGTTCCAGGTACTTCAAATGAGCATTGTAATTTCTTTCATTTTAATGAATCAATCCACACAGATTGCATCATTAAATGTGTAGTATTTACTGCTACTCAGTTCATTTAAACATACTGTATATTGTCAATCAAATATGATTGAAATTGCTTGCTAAACAGGAGTGTTAGTGGAGCCTTTCAGTGGCAAACCCTGAGATGGATGCACAGACTTTGTCATCCTGTCTATTCTAATCAATAGGATTAGTTATTAGGGATTAAGGAAATACTGAATATGGACAGACAGACAGACAGACAGACAGACAGACAGACAGACAGACAGACAGACAGACAGACAGACAGGTAGGTAGGTTGGTAGAAAGAGCTTACTTTTCTTGTGAGAGGCGGTTGGACTGATCCGAGTATGAGACATAAGGAGGTAGACAGCTACTCCAATCCCGACTGTAGCCACCACGTTTCCTACAGCCATTGCCATGACTGAAGTCAGGTCGAGCTCTATGCAGTTGTCACAGGCTTCACACACACACACACACACACACACACACACACACACACACACACACACACACACACACACACACATCTTGATAAACACTGTCCTCATAACACAGTCAGAATGCAAATAAGTACAAAAGCATGCATGAAACCCAGAACAACATGCAAAACACATAAGAACAAATCACGAGAAATACAAGTTTTACTGCAGAACTTACTCCGAAATTTCACAAAGATTTTTGGTAGAGTGCTGCCTAGCTGCCCCTCGTCAGAACCATCAGTAGCGGGGTCATTCACACATTCGTACTCTCCTGTGTTGTCATCACTGTATGCCAATCTTAGGGATTCCTCAGGGTCGCCCGTTTTGTTTTTAATTTTATTGCCGTCACAAGTGAGCACAATCCCACCAGAGACAGTTTTCGCTTGTATCTTAGGGGTTGCGGCTGTGTAAGAAAAGGAGACGTTCAAAGTTCAAAAAGAAACCTGCAGCTTGTGCTGATTGTTGAACTGCTTCTTGAAAATTACTCACAGGCATGCTTTCACAAAAACAGATTTACACCTAATTTCACTGCTATGCAACCCAAATCAAAGCAATCAAAATCAAAAGCTTACCATCATTGCAACTGACAGATGCTGTGGGAGAGATGTGGAAAGAAACATGAGAACATTTACTGGCATACAAAACGTTGATTTCATGCCATTAAAAGCAAGAATGGTGAGCGAGGCCCACCTGTCAGTGTCCAGAGCAGCAGCAAGGAGGCAGGCAAAAGTTTCTGGCATTTCATTGTGTGTTTACTCCTCTGAGTCCTGCTGATGACAGGAGGACATATTTCAGCTCGCAGTCAGTAAGAGCGAGCACACAGACAGAAACCAGGAAGGACGCCATTTTCTGCTCCCTGTCAACCATTTTATTCAGCTTAGCGTTACAGATAACTGATGATGAAAGAGAGACTTTAGGGTTTTGTTTTTTTTGTTTTGTTTTGTTTTGTTTTTTCAAGAAAGTCATTTAAGCTCATCTACAACTCAAACTTTGGGTTGAGTTGATTTTATTTCAAAAACTATCATATTATTTGGACTCCATAAAAACACACAAGTGCACAACACAGTCTGAGATCAACTGAAAGTCAATATTATATCCAGCAAGTTTTGAATAAAAGTACTGACCTCAAAATAAAGAGCTGCTGTGTCCCTGCTGTCAACGCATCCAATCTCCGTCTGCTGAAGTGTCTCGGCTTGTGTGTTAGTGCGTGTGTGTGTGTGTGTTTGAGTAGGAAGTGAGTGTGATTGGTTTGTTTTCCTTCTCAGCAGGCTTTGTTGATTTCTGCATCTGGAGGATTCGGGGTCTCTGTGACTTCCAGTTACTGACACCAAATGTTAGACGCTGGTGGATTTTACCCTCTTTCATTTTTGTCAAAGCGGCTTCGACATTTCCACGAACAACAACAATCTTCAGATTAAAAGTGGAATAAAAAAAATTGTTCCAGGCCTACATTACCTGAAATGACTGCTACTTTGGCACGTGCTGTGGAAATTCTCTGTAATAGAGACGAATTAGACAAAGACAAAGATGTCTTCCAAGAGATTTCTGCAATATTCAGTCAATTATTTGCAAACGGTCCCTGAGTTTGTAAGGCTGAGATACTGTAAGAAGTTCAATCATCATATTTGTCTCATAAGTATATTTAACAACTGCTGGAAACCACCAGTTGAATATTTTTACACAACAAAAAAAGTATGACACCGTGCACTCCATAAAAACCTTAGACAGTACAAACAGACGTTCATAAGACTAGAAGAACATGCATTTCTAATATGAGTACACAAGTTGCTTTGGGAGACAAACAAAGACTTGAACACGACCGGTGTGTGTTCAGATGAATATTTCAATTCCCTGTGAGTTTCAAATGTTTGTCCTGCTGTGTGTGACAGACTACAATCCCTGTTCAGCACAGAAGAAGCAACAGAGAGAGAGAGAGAGAGAGAGAGAGAGAGAGAGGGAGGGAGAGAGGGAGAGAGAGAGAGAGAGAGAGAGAGAGAGAGAGAGAGAGAGAGAGAGAGAGAGAGAGAGCGAAGAGATGCTCAACAACACAACTCTGCTTCCTGTCTGAAGATAAGCCACATCAACCTCTGACCTAGAGCTAACACCTGGCACACACACACACACACACACACACACACACACACACACACACACACACACACACACACACACACACACACACACACACACACACACACACACCTCAAACATAAAGACATGCACTATTCTCTTGCACCTGCTATTGTAAAAAAAAAAAAAAAAGCTTTCAAGCAATGCTTTTACCATTGCACAATATAAACTCATCACCAGTACTATGTCAAAAAATGTGCATCAACCTCGCACCTAGCAGAGGCCACCATATTTTCTTTTTTGTAAAGCACCTTAGAGCGCCCCCTGGTGAGTGCCAATGAAACCACAGCAAGTCCCACAACAACGTCATGTAAATTCAACATAATCTTTACTAGACACCCTCTTTTATACACATATACATATGCATACAAATATACAGTACATGGCATGTTACATGTCCACATACAAATATGCACTCTATAATTATATACCATCTTATTTGGATATTATTAATCAAAATGTAAAATCTCATGTACAGTACATTATCTTGAACATTCTGGTGTTAGCATAGGGCAATGAATGCATTCCAATAATGCAACAGGGAGGAGGACATCATGAGCATGTGGTTACAGGAGGGGATCATGTCAAAACATACAGAATATGAGCATTGTTATGTAGAGTTCATACTTTGCATTGTTGGGACAACACATCAGCAGTGTATAGACCAGAGCACTTGATTCAGAACGGCAAAAACATTGACAGTTGTCTTTTGTGAACAGTGTCAGAGTGTGGTGACACTCTATGTGGCCCAGAAACACATAAGATCACCACAACAAGAAGTTTCTGGTTCCAGCTTGACGGTGGCAGATGACTGGTTGAATCACTGACCGGCAGTTGTTTTGGGTTTCCTCTGGGAAAGCTGCACTATTAGAAGTAGTTTTGCATGCATGTACAGTGTGTGTGTGTGTGTGTGTGTGTGTGTGTGTGTGTGTGTGTGTGTGTGTCTTTGAGGTCAGTCAGAGCCAGATCTCCTCACTGCTTGTGCTGTTCACCTTGTAGATGTAGCCCACCATCGGATATCTGGCAAAACCTGGGAATCATCAGGGAAAAGCATTCAGAGAGAACACAGAGCGAAAAAACCAAATACTCACTGCTGTTCCTCCACGCTGAATCTAAAGTATAAATAATGAAAAATGCAACAGCATCAGAGTGTATATCTCTGACCTCTGGCAGCGTAGGCTAAAGACAGATCTTCCTCCTCCTCTTCCTCTTTTTTCTCCTCTCCCACACTGTTCTGCTGGGCGACCTCTCGGGCTAGCGATGCAAGAAGGATGGAGGACAAAGCAGAAGGCACAAGAGATGTAAGGATGAGTTGAAGGCATAGTTTTGGGGAGGTACAGTTTTTTTTTTTTTTTTCTTGCAGCAACTTAGATGAGAAGTCTTACACCACTCCCATGTTTTACCTCTAAATGTGAAGCAAACAGCCAGGAGATGGCTATGTTAGCTTAGCATAAAATCCAGAAACCACATGTAAAAGGCTGCAAAGGCAAATCCTGTAAATATACGCTACATGTGCTTCTATGTTTGTTTTGATGAGGTCATTCTAAGCTGCCACAATAAGTAAACTAAATGAAAGCATCCAAACCTTATTTTACAGGCCTATATTTCTTTGGGTTTTGCTAGTTGCGTTGAGTACCTACATGTATATGGGAGTGCTTGATTTGCCTGCTATTTTGACCACAGCTGTGCTTAAAGATAAAGTGCTACTCATGAGTGTATATTGGTCACATCAGAGTCACAGAGGTGTCAAAGTGCATTTCAAGCAGCCTGTTGTAGTTTTTGAATACTGATACTTGTTCTACCAGTTCATCTATCATTATTCTACAACAGCAGTGTACGATGTAGTAAGCCCTTCATTATTTTTTGATTCTTCCTTTCTTTTGACACTGAGAGCATGTGTACTTATGCTCTATTGCTATTCTAACTGCAGGATTCCAACCCTTTACTGGACACAACAGGTGACAACAACAGCTCTGCTCTGATAAAAGTTGCACATTCCTAACTGCATAACCCACTAGGCAGCCAGAGGGCACAAAGAATAACTACAAACAACTAAAACAGAATGCCTTGGGGCCCCTGAGGTCTTGGGACCCACAGGCAGATTGCATAAACCGGCTCTGACTGAACAGCCATTTTAAGATGCACTGTGGGAATTTTGGATTGAAGAACTTGCATGTTCTAAACAAGAACCTGGGCTGCAAGTGTGTTGGAAATGTTTGCATTGCCATTCGCTTCCATTTCAGCATGCAAGACACCCTTTTGTAAGAGGCTCAATTTTGCCAGCCTTTAGCACTGAGCTTCGACTGAGAAAACAACTGACATATTCGTATAAAGGCGTGTTATTGACTGACTAACTGAGGTAACCTCCAGACCTTTGCCATCTTGTGAACCATGAATCTGCAGCTCTGTGTATGAGGTGAGCTTGTTTCGTCTTCTTAGACGTACCTTTTCTCAAAGTGCTGAGGTCATTGAGCTGCATGTTGGAAGGCAGAGACATGTTCTCTCTGGGGATGTGAGTCTTATCAGCTTTCTCTGGCCTCAAATTAGCAGAGTCACTGTGAAGGAAATGTGAAGAGGCGATATCTAACTTGGATTAGACGTGTTATTGGTCTGCAGGATGGACATAAAGTATTCATACGAGCACAAAAAATGCTTTCATCAGTGTTTTTTCTTCCAAAGCAGTAGTGATGCTGAGATGGAAATTATCAGATGACATGCGGTGGGGGAGGGTGTGATACAGTCAGTGTGATGTTGAGGTAAGGAAGGTGGTTGTAGAAATTGTAAAAGATGATTGTCCACTTGTTAAAAATCCAAATTCAAGCCTTAATTATCAGTGATCACTGTTAACCCAAAAGGAGTTTCATTATAGTGACCTGTGTCCAGTGTTCAAAATGTGTGCGAGGTGCCAAATCACTGTGACTCAATATGTGATACTTTAGAGGAATAATTCAACATTTTACAGTACAAATATCCAAAGCCTCATGTTCTTCTTCTTATTATTGTTATTTCAAACTTTACCTTTTCTTGGTCATCAGAATCTCCACTGGCTCATCTGTAACATAATACAAGGAGATTATTATCCTGCTGAATGAGAGTTATACAGATGACTGGCTCACAAACACACTTGAGTCTCACCAAAGGACTTAGTCTTGTTTTTTTGCATGAGGCAGAGAACTATCAGACTGAGGATGAGGAGGGCCATGAAGGCCATGGCTCCCCCAGTCACTATTCCCAGCATGGGCACCTCCACACGAGACTGCAGGAACTCTGGGGGACAGAATGAGAGAGGATTAGAGGACATTTTAAATGCTTATTCAAATTAGATGAGAAGATACCACTGTGATGTCTCTAGTAAATATGAAGCTACAGCCACAACACAGTTAGCTTAGCGTTATCGCTTTCCCATTGCCTTTTTCCATCACTGACCTGCCAGTGTGAGGTTGCTCTGCACTGTTCCTACACTGTTGCTAGCGTTCAGCGTGACATTTCCTGATAAGCTACTGAGCATGACTCTCAGCGTGTGATTGGTCAACCAGGGGTAGCTTCGCGAGTCCAGAATGAGGAAGTCGGAGGTGTTGGCCACCAGCTGGCCGGACTGGTCTACAAAGGTGATGGTGGCAGGCGGGTTGGACCGTACCAAGGCGAAGAGGACCAGGGAGAGGCCAGGGTCTGAGGTTTCACTGTAGTGGGCGTTCACCCTGAGGATCTCAGGCTGAACTAGGAGCCAGAGGAGAGGAACGACTCAGCACTTAATTCACTGTGTCAACAGAAAATAGTTGGCTCCACTCACAATCCTGACATATTTCACACAGACTCACACTGAACATTGAGTGTGATCGTGGCATTGTAGCTCTCTCCTGTCCTGGGGTTTGATGCAACACACACCAGCTCCCTGTCCCACTTCTTGGCCCGCAGAGCGAAGGTGCTGTTGTGATTGGTCCCCGGTCTCATGCCCTCAGAATCGTCCTGCGATGTCATCACCAGGCGCCCGCGTTTGGTTGACAGTTCTCTCTGCTGCACCCCATTCAGGTACCAGGTTAGCAAGGGAGGGGCACGGGGATCCCAGCTGTCTGATTGGCAGTTGAACCGGTGTGTCATGTTCTCCTGCAGTGTCACAACTGCCCGGTGCCGTCCATCAATTTTGGGGGCGGGTTCAATTGCACCTGTGAGTAACAGGATCAGTGTTGATGCAATAGGACTGTGAGGGCAAAACATGACAACTTAAAACATTTCAGCATTATCTCGCCTGACAGAAACGGTAGCAAACATATCTAAATCCTACATGCTGGACCTTTAAATATGAATCAGTGCAACAACCTGGAGCTACATTTTGCTTGAATTCCAATTATGTACACAAAGTTACAGTTGCTGTGTACCGTACCTGTCCAGGATAAGGCCAATGTGTGAAGGAACACGACAGCAGAGCCTGATGCCCACCTCCTCAGACACACACGCTGCATAATGGCCCAGTGGAGCACCATATGCACATACACACCTACCTGCTTGGAGAAGAAATTACATATGGACAGTTACTTAACCATGATGAGCTTCTATGGATAATCCTGACATAACAACATCTGAAAGCTCAGAGACAGCAATCTTAAAACATAGTCACATAAAATCAAAAGCATCTGAATGGCTCAATTCCACAGGGGTTACACAAGGATAGGTTGACGAGTCTGGTGAATTCACCTTTTAAAGACACAAGGCATCACTGAGATTGAGATACGAGCCTAAAGAAGCAGACAGAGCTACTGAAATGAAACTTTCAGTGCCATACAATAAAGACACAGCACACACAGACAATGACATGCCTCTCACTTCACACTAATTCACTGGCTGTCCAGCTTTAATTTGCACACTTACCCTATCACTACAATACCAAACATTCACAGGTCTGCTTGGATTGATGGCAATCATGCACACGCTCTGAGTGAAGGGAATGAGTAATGTCGAGTGCTTGCTTGCTTGCAATCTGGGTCATGTGATCTGTGTGAGCACCTCGGACGAAAGCAGGAACTGAACCATCAAGGAAACACTCATAATCCTACTCATACTGAGACGACCGAGGATATTCTTTTCAACACAAGCACACAGGACAGAAGGTGTTACAGCTCTTTGCCCTCAGGTTGAGGATGCTTGGATTGCACTGACGTTCAGAGCAATAATGATAGGCAGCAAGGGGCTACACATTACACTGTAACTAACACGTACACATACTGGACTTTGTAAGGCTGCATGCAGGTATTTCAGGCATTTCAATGCAGATGTGTGCACTGGAATACAGAAAGAAAGCCCTCCACGACACACACAGTATTACCTCAGCCCTTTCTGCAGACGCTGTTGTGATTCAGCCTGCTGGAGCTCCATGGCAGCAGAGGAAAGGAGGGAGAGCGAGGGAAGGTGATAACAGCGAGGAGATGAGAGGCAGCCCTCCCTGACTCAGTTGCTTTCCCATCTGCATGCACTCATACACTCTCTTACACACACACACACACACACACACGCACGCACACACAAACAGACACACACAAGGTTCTCTGCAGGGTATGGCAGCTCCAGTAGCAGCGTTCACTGGCTGGCAGGGGCTGGCAGGGCTGGCTGACGCAGGCAATCACGCTGCCGCCACTCCGAGGACGAGAGAGTGGGAAGAGAGGAGGGGACGAGGGGAGGGAGAGGGAAAAGAAGCAGGGAGCTGAGGAGATGGAGGAGAGGGAGAGAAAGAGAAAGAGGGAGACACTGCCGACTGAAGGCAGGGACAAAGAGAGGGGAGCAGAGGATGCAGAAAGAGAGGAGGAGAAGGGGGAGGAGAGTGGGCACAGAATCGTGAGGGAAGCAAAAAGATCCAGTGTGGGAGAGGAGAGGAGAGGAGAGGAGAGGAGAGGAGAGGAGAGGAGAGGAGAGGAGAGGAGAGGAGAGGAGAGGAGAGGAGGATATGCAGACGAGAAGACAATAACATCTCTGTGCAAAACGTCAATCTTTAACAATCTACTCAGCGATTGAAGATGGAGTTGTGGTGGATGGAGGGCAGTAAACTGTCAGTTCAGAGAGATAAACAAATCTCTTCCTGTCATGCATCATTCCTGTCCATCATCAGGCATGTTAAATTGTCCCTGATATCCCTGATCTAAAAAGGCAGACACTCTACGTGGCTGAAAGAGTCTGAGCTCAATTAGTAGAGACTGAAAAGCCTCTGCAGTGCAGCTGTACAGACCTGAGCAGCAGCATGCAGAGCACTGCAGCCAAAAGGCAGACAAACAAAACTACCTATAGAACAGGTATATTTCCTGCCCTGAGGCCACAGTTCAAGCTTAAATTACTCACCAAGAATTTTTTATTTTTTATTTCATTTGCTTGTAATAAACACCATCGGTTTTGTTTGGGGTCTTTGAAGAAGCAGCAGCTTGTTAGTCCCCTGAGGAAACTCCGTCCTTAAGTTCCTCTCTGCCTGGAAAACATGTTTTGATGGGAAGTTCAAAAAGTTATGCTTCTAGCAAATACAGTATCCTTTTCCTGTGACTTCAATCATCTGTGGAACAAGGTTGACACAAGGTTAGGCTCCGTGAGGTGATGAAACCAGCTGCACACTTAAGACCATTGAAAGCCAGTATTATGTTGCCAAATGTAAACAGATACTGCTGACAGGACTGGTTGGAGCTGGACGCAAACAGGTAACTCCTGCTCCGTCTGGTAATGGAAAGCATTCACCTTTCAGTGACACAGTGGATGAAACTCCTACAAAGAATGCACTCACAGGTAACCATTGGTCTCCATTTATTTCTGTATGTTAGAAAAACCAAGCCTCAGTGATCATGTGCATCTTCAAAGATTTAGAACTACTTTCTGTCAGTTCTCCATCAGACAGAGGCGAACTCAGCCGTGGAACAAAACCATCACACTGCATCTTGACCCGGACAGACAGGCAGATATCAGCTGGTGTTAGATTATTGCAGATACACTGATGTCTATATACGTCTGCCAATGAGGACCAAGAAATTGCACTACAGAAATGGCAAGGTCGATAAACAAGTGGAACAAGTACACCGTCTGTCCACCAGAGAGCAGTGACAGGCTGATTTTTAGACTGAATGTCTAAAGGTATGTAGCATGATCACAGTTGCTTAAATAAACAAGTGTCAGGAATCCATATTCAGATTGTTTAGGTTATTTGTTTATGGAAAAATGCCACTCTGGCCTGATATATAATTTTTAAAAGCTGTTGCTTTAAGTATCAGCTTCAAAAATCCAGTATCAGTTAGGCTACCATGGCAACAATCATCCGCTCACGAACAATTCATACTTACATTTGAAATATTTTGACTTTTTCTCTCCTTGTGTCCTTTTGAGCATTTGAATGCCCACATACATGTTGGTAACAATTCACAATTTATTCATCTCTAAAGTTTAGTCATTTATTTCATTTCTTTTGTTATTTTGTTATGCTAATGTTTTACATTTTTTCTGTTTCATCATCATCGCTGCTTTCTTTCAGTTTTAGTGATGCCTTAAGCATTTTTTCCATCTTACCAGCCCCCCCCCCCCATTAACGTATTTGCTTTTTGTTTTGTCACCTGTGCCAAAACTTACCTCTCAACCCCTATTCTGTAGGAATTTTGCAAATCAATGTGCACTGAATATATTAAAATGAGAGATAGGGTAATTTATTATATATTAATGGAGGGTGGGGAAAACAGAAGTAAAAATCTTAAAAAAACAACAAAAAAAAAACACATAAACACAAAAACGGTCCTTTATGGTTATCTAATAATATTGCGACGCTGCTCAAATCTTTCTATTTAAATATTTTGAAACTGCACTTTAAAGAGCTTAAAATGCTCATGAACCAGGAATCCACACAGGCATGTAGCAGGTAACACAAAAACACAAGAGCCATGACCTTTTTAAATTATTTCTTTATTTATATATATTTATTTATTCATCTCAGTTTGGTTGATATTCTTTTTAATCATTGTTGTTGCACTTTAGTATTTTTGTACTCAACAGAAATGAACATAAAAACAAAAACAAAACAAAAAAAAGACAAAATGAACCAATAGAAAACAAAAAGAACCTAAGAAACAGGAGTAGAGCAGAGAGCTGGCTTGCTGAGCGAGAGGCTGGGATGGAGAGAAAAGGTGAGAGGTGGGGGAGAATGGAAGCGTTAACGAAGAAAAAAGGGGGGGGGGGTGTCAGTCTGATGGGGCAGAAGATGTGTGTGAAACAGCGCTCGCCTCTCCATTACCTGTGAATCATCCGCAGTGCTTTCCATTCACTCGAGCTGCCCCTTCCTGTGTGCCTCTGCTCTTCCCCTCCATCACGATATGAGACAAAGTGGAGCCTCTGGTCTTAATTTTAGAGTTTCTATCCTGCCATGGGACGAGAGACATGCAATGTCTTCCAACCCGGCCGTTTCCTGACAACACCTCCCCATTTCTTTCTCTTCCAGATCTCAGTTTTGGCTTGGTGTAAACAATGAGAGAAAACAGGAGGGCAGATCTGAAAGAGGAATGAATGAAGAGCTGAATGGAATGAAAACAAGCGAGTTAAGTTCATGAATCCATCCCACTTTACTGTTCACACCTGTACTGTACTCTTGTTTTAGAGATTCAGATTTACCACTGAAGCTAAATGCTCTCCTCAAGAGCGAATGTTGGTAAACAGGAAGTGACACAGTGCAAATGGAAAGCACAGGCGCTGCATGACACCATCTACAGCTATATATAGAGAGCATATGAAAAGTCAACCGTGCAGCCAGGTATTGTGAAATCTGGCCAGTATAAACACATATAAGTGGAGCTTTACTCTTTGCCCCACAGTTGCTTGTTGGCCCAATAAAGACTCAATATCCAAGGGTATTGTGTAATGGGAGGATGAATAGAGGTCAAACAATAAAAGTAAAAGACAGGGAGGAAAAAAAAAAAGGTGGTGGCGTTGGGAGGGGGTGTTCAATCATCTGCTGTGTTCCCCTGTGTGCTGTAATCTCCATCCGGCTGTGCTTGAGCTCGGTTTAGGGCACAGACCTCGGTAAAAGTGTTTAAGGTGGGCACATCCTGCCCCGCTCGGACCACAGCCTTGTAACTCCTCTGCTGTGGAAGTCCAATTCAACCCGTTCATTCCTATGGTCACCTCGTGAAATGTTTCCCTTTTATGGTTTGGAGGTGCATCCAGGTGTATCCAACCACAACATGATCCATTAACTGCGCAAGAAACACAGCCTCCGATCTTCCCTTCCAGGCTCGGGCGGGAGAACAAAGCAAGGCCGAAATGAAATTGAAGAAAACTAAAAGAGGAGAAAGGGGTCGAGTAATAGTAGTTGTTTCCTCCTTCGTTGCCATAGTGACAAAGATTAGTTTGGGAGGAGGGGCCATGTCCGTAAGGCGTCATCCGATCACAAGCCGATGTAGTAAAAGATGGTCGGAGAATCACAGCAGATAGGCAGGGCAGCAAGAGAGAGAAAGAGAAGTGGGTTTGTCCGTCTCCACACTTGTGATGCTTAGGATGATATGTCAGCTATTTTACAAGTTATTCCTCATTTTTTGTCTTTTTTTTTTGTAAGAGTGTCAAGTCTCTGTAGCACCCGAACCACCCAGACAAAGCCCAAAGCCTGACCATGTATAGCCTGCCACAACTACCCCATTAACAGAGAACAGGCCCAACATCAACAAGAATGACAGTCACAACAACATCGATTGAAATGATATTTTAAAAAGCAACACAAAATAATTACTCTCCTCTTATTCAAGTGTCTCGATATAATAATATTAAAACAAATAAGAACAATCTTCTTTACGACACAGAAAGAGCGTGGTCTCTCTTCTCTCTGTCCTCTTTTGGCTAGAAATCTCAAGAAATCTCATAAAACAAAAACGAAAAAAAAAAAAAAAACATTTCGAAGACATCCAAAAATACAAATGATAAACAATACCAATATAAAAAAGCCTCCCCAGCAACATCTAAAAACAAGGTAACAAAAAAGAAGAGATTTGATACAGAAATTGCAATAGCGTTCTATACATGGCATCACTGTACAAGGAAAGGAGCATATGTCTGGTAAAACTACCCACAATGCAATACACTGTCACTGACACGGGAAAGAAGGAAGGAGGATGGACAAAAGGGGCAACACAAGGTGGGGAAAGTTAGGACTGCAGGAGGCACAGAGGGTGGATCTGCGGGGGTAACAGCATGAGAGAGAGCGAGGAACAGCGAGGGGAGGGGGGGAACAGACAGAGAGAATAGCTGAACTGAAAGTGCAGAATTACTTAAGTAACCAAAGAACAATGCTGTCCTCCTTGCAACACAGAACTGTTTTTCCTTTCATAATAATAATAATAATGATGATAATAACAATAATATTCATTAGAATAAAACCTCTTTTACAGAAAACAGTAATAACAATAAGAGTAACAATATTGACCGTAATGCCTACATGGACATTAGCTGTAAAAATGAATAATAAAATAAAAAAGAATGCCAGAACAAAAAGAAACAAACAAAAAAACTAATGAGAGAGCTGGTTTGTCCTGTGCGGTGTCACTGAGCTCCATCTTTGGAGAGAGCGGTTTTGTTGCCCAGTTGGAGCCTGATCCAAAACACCCGACACCCAAAGAAGGGAGGCCGCCACTGCTGAGACTTCAGCACGCTCCGGAATGATCTGCTGCAGGACAGCGGGGGGGGGGGGGGACAGTGGAGCAGACTGAACCTCACAATCACCTTTCCCCTCCACTCACCTCTTCTTCTCAGTCACTCACACACACACGCACCCCTAACGTGAATACTTTGGGTTTGTGGCAGCAGTGCGTGTGTGTGTTTCTTTGTGTTATGTTCTTGCATGTATGACTGTATCGATGCATTGGCCTACGAGGCACATCATGACGTATGCCAACAGTTAATAGAAGATGAAGGGTGAAAGGGGAGGATGAGGTGAGGGCAGCAGGTGGGCGTGGAAGGGAGGGGGGTCGAGTTGAAAAGAGGGAGGAGTGGAACCCCAATCTAACCACCGTGAAAAGAGGAGACCGGTGGCAATGAATGCTGGATGTCTGTGCAGAAAATGCTGGCACTTTAACTTTTGAACCCCCGCGGACCCCCCCCCCCCCAACCCCCCAATGTCTACAACCCCCCCCCCCCCCCCCCCCCGTGCCCCCCTCGCTCGCGCAAACTGCCCTCCCAGGGACAGATGGAGACAGACAGATGGACGTAGAGCGCCCCCGCTTGGGCAGACGATGGTGGTTTGGCGTGATGCTGCTCAACTCAAGTCAACACAAGTCAGGATGGCTGATATGGACTGCTGTACACAGGATACACCCCGTCCTGAAAGAAGACAGATGTGAAGAAGAGACGGTTTAAGACTCCACGGGCTAAACACCTATGCCATACGCATGTGTGTGCGTGTGCATACCTGTGCTAGACCCCAGCCTGCTCCATGCTGTACTGCAGGTCAGGGGGCTTGTAGCTGAGGAGCATGTCACTGGTGCAGGAGGAAGGATAGCAGGCTGCCGCATGGAGCTCACCTTCGACATCACACACTGTATGAGAAACACGCATCTTTCACTGATATGGACCAAGAAAATCCACGAGGTAGATGAATGCATGTCTCCTACTCACCAGACTCTTCCCGCTGGTGCAGCTGCTGGCTTCCTGTCAGTGACGTCTGGCTGAGAATATCCGACATGCGAGCAGAGCTCAGTGCCTTCCCAGCCAACAGGCTCATCCCAGACATGGGGTCTGCCTGATCCTGGACCGAAAGTGAACAACAGTTTTGAGACACAGAACAAAACCACCTGATTATTATATATATTCCTTCAGCTATCATCTTACAAGATGGGCTCTCTGCAGCTTTACACTAGCAGGATGACCTAAGACACCATACTCTCCAATATAAACCCAATCTAGATTAACATGACATACAAGTGTTAGATTGTTCCCACCATCTCTCATGCATGGTATCACACTTACATATGTTCATAGAAAAGCCCAGCTTGAGTCATTTTTCCTGCTACAGGCTTAACAAAGTGTGATCAGGGTGGTCTGGACAGACTAGCAGTGGGGTTTCACTCACATAGGCATCGTCACAGGTCTGGATGGTGTGGTGGCGCTGTAGCTGTCCACGGGACCTATAGGCGTCACCCTGGGGACCTCGTGAATAGCCGACACCATTATGATCAGGCACCTCCATGGCTTGCCCTGGGGGCCTGCACTCCACATGTTCAGATTCTGAAAGAAAAGATAAGTAACATGTAAGGTGAAGGTAAACAAAACTATTTCAGTCAGTCAGAACAGACACCGGACTCTAAACCGCTGTGGTTTGTTTTAATGCAGCAGTGTAGTGTTACCTCTAGTGGCTGGAGCACTCCTTATGAAGCCACCATGCCTGTGTGTAGGGGAGCTGTAGGGCGGGGTGCCTCCTCGGGGAGGTCCCAGGAGCTCGTGACCTTCGCCTGCCTTAGCCAGCAGACCCTCGTGTGGGTGGTGGTAGCCAGCTGGCACCTCATCCTCCTCCATGCTCTCTGAGTGAGGTAAGCTGGTGCAAGGAGCCTGGGCCGGGTGCTGCTGTGGCTGTACTTCCGGGGGCCGGATCTGGAGGAGGTGGTGGTAGTGTTGGCCTCCGGAGGCACCCTGCGGTGTTGGTGGCTCCAAGCTCTCACCCTGGCTCAGCTGGCGGAGAAGCAGCATCTCTCCATACTCTTGGGGTGCACCGCTGGGTGGTGTTGGGGGTGCTTGGCACGGCCGGGGGCTCTGCCTCTTCAGCAGAGCAGCCAGGTCTTGGGGGGGCAGCCTGGGGTCAGCGTGGCCTGTTAAGGAGTGGCGGGGGGACAGGAGGCCCTGCAGGGTGGGAGTGACATGCTGCTGTGGGGGGCGGTAGTCCAAAGGAGTCGGGGAGAGCAGGGCCTGCTGTAGTGTAGAGGGGGTGCCATAGCTGCTGGTCCCTACCACCCCGCTCTGGTAACCCTCCAGGCCAGGGACTTTGAGGGAGGCTCCCTGCAGGTAGGGGCTGTAGGAGCCGACCACTCCCGAGGCACCCCGGGATGCGGCGTCACCAGAGAAGAGGTGGGGATTGAACTGAGCCTGGTCATAGCCCAATGTGAAGCGGCCAAGGCTGCGACTGGACAGACAGAGGGAATGCAGAGGGACATTAGCTACCTGTCGCCTAGCATCAACATGCTCGCAGTTCTCTCTACACAGTGCAAATACAACACCTATCTTTCAACAATCTACAGAAGGCCTTCATTAAATCACCACACACAGACAGCCTTGCAAATACTTCAGGTCAAGTCCAGGGTCAAGTATTCACTGAGAGGTGTAACGACATTCCAAAGGACACATTTGATCGCTACACGCTCTCTCAGTGAAGGCAGTCCTGGTGACATGGGGGCTGTTCAAGGGGTGATGTCAGGGGTCACAGGATGACTCATCTCCTACTCTACATATACTTCCAAAACATTTACATCAAACCACTCACCCAGCTACACTGAGGTGGAGAATTTGTTGAGGATGTCATCTCAGCAAAGTCGATGGGGGATTTACATCAATCAATTTTCAATACTGATTACAAAGAGTGTCCTCAAAGTCTGCCCTCTCACACATAAAATCTCTGTCCTGACCAGCAGTATTATTATCTGAGGTTTCAAAATACAGTATGCAGAAAATCAGTGGACATGGCATAAATGTAAAACACAAACAAAAAGGTGAGAATCAACACAATGATAAACATAAAAGTACAACAAGTAGCATGAAGTTGTCTGTAATGAGTAGCGAGGTCATGGAGAGGAATACAACAAATTCAAACTAAAAGATAGAAGAGGAGGAAGACACAGAAACAGTCCAATGATGCTGTTGGGACGGTCTGGCCGCCATCACGGGACGTGGTGACAGGATGGGTGGGGTCACCTGTGCGACTCGGCGTTGTCTGCGCTCAGCTGCTTCCCGAGGACTCTGTGTCCCCCTGGTGTGGACAAAAAGGCGCCCTGTCTCTGTGCCCCACCTCCCAGCTCCACTTCCTGAACCTGAATGGTCACCTGGGCAAGCAAAATCACATAATTAAAACTCAAAACACCAGCAGAGAGAAAAATGTCTGAAAAATGGTCTCTTTGCAGTCACCTGCTGTTGCTGAGGTACACCCTGTGCCAATGGGACGGCGGGGCGCGCAGATGCTGCTTGTTGATTAGTTGGTAGAGAGACTCGTGGCATGCCAGTGGGAGGTGGGCTGCCGCTTTGGCCCTGATACAGCGCCGGAGTACCGTGCTGGTACTGCACTGACGACGGACCTCCTGAGAGAGAGGAGTCATGAGTTCTCAAGTCTTCTTTGTTCCACCAAAATCCCTTTAGCAATGACAGCTGTTTTTTACAGAGCTGGGACAATGAAGCTTTCCCAAACACAGTTTAACCTGAGCGATCACAAGTTACTGTGTTCTTGATGAGCAAAGTGTTTACTCACCTGCTGCTCACGGTTGCACACGAAAAACCTCAGCATAAACTACGCCTTCTAGTACACTTTTCATAACACAATGTCAAAAATGAACGCAAGGCAGATGTGCGTGTTTGTGTGCAATGACAAAAGCCAGTGAGCAAGCCTGAAGCCAAGTGTCTATTTCAGAAAACAAAATAAGTCAACTCTCATATAACTATGAAAAACACATGAAAGCCTAAAATGTGACTAAGCAGTCAAAGCTGAGCTTTAAAATAACCAGCCACCAATTTAAAAAGCTGCCATAAAGATTATGATCAGAGGAAAACTGCTCTATCCATTTCTACTTAATATCGCACGTTAAAAGAGCTTCTGCATCTACATCAGCTACAAGATAAGAAGGATTTAAGCACTTTAGTAACGGTATTACTAACCATGCCCTTGCATTATGCCTGCAGAGCCAGGCGGAGGGCTCTGGTTGGGCTGTCTGAAGAGGTGGTTGCTGGGATGTGTTGGCGGAGGGCTGGAGGGCTGGATGCGCAACCTAAGGGAGGACAGGACAGAGTAGGAGAGGAGAAGAGAGAGATACGACAATGATGTAACACTTCAGTCGATAGCACTGCACCACAGTATCAAGTTCATTGTTCACCGTTCAATAGCTGATGAGTAATGTGTGTGTGTGTGTGTGTGTGTGTGTGTGTGTGTGTGTGTGTGTGTGTGTGTGTGTGTGTGTGTGTGTGTGTGTGTGTTCACCTCTGGAGCTGGTGGGTTAGGTGACTGGGCTGGCTCTCTCCATGGCCTAAAGAAAGACCCTGAAATTACAGAAATTACACTTGAGTCAAATCTTCAATATAATGACTAGCTGATGAGAGTTTAACGATGTGAGGCGAGCTGGATGAGATTATATAACTGCTAATACAAAGTGTGTGTGTGTGTGTGTGTGTGTGTGTGTGTGTGTGTGTGTGTGTGTGTGTGTGTGTGTGTGTGTCCCACTGAAAGGTTGATGCATTTATAGAGACCTGTGTAGTTCAATATAATGCATGCATCATGTAAGAGTGATTAAGAGTTGCTATACGCTTTCACAATGCAATGCAATATGAGGTCAAGTAGCACAGCTCAACCCATCCTGCATGAAAGGTTAGAAACTTTCTCAAAGCTCACGGTGCTTTCTTTAACCATCATGGATGGATCTTTATGACAGCTCTGACAGGTTCAAATACCTGGATTTGCTGGTGGAGGATTTGTTGCTCTTGCTGGTAGAGGACATGCTGTTGCTGGGTGTGCTCCAGGAATCGCTCATCCTGCTGGGCAGCATACATTTTCTGGAGCTGCTCACACTCCTATTGGAAACACAGACATGCACCCCAAGTCAGAAATTTATATGCTAAAAGGGGAAGTCTTTTCAATTGAGGGCAATGTGTTTGGATCTAGAAGAGCAGCAAACACGTGATTTAACGATGGCTGAAATTTAGTTTTTCAAAGCTCATCAAGGATAGCTAATGAGCAAATGACAGAATTTACTACATGTCCAAATTCAATTCATTATTCGTCTCATCAAAATGTGTGAACAGTAATTTATCAGTCATCAACACTAAGTGGTAATATGTAACCTTTGGAGGCTACTGCTCACAATATTTGTAAGAAACCACCATCTTGCTGGCAAGCACATCTCAGTAATACCCATCATATCTGAATCTCTACATCTCCCAGTTTAGCACCATGTGTCATCATCTGGCTCACTGTTATCCTAAAGCTCATCGAACGGCATGAACAACACAGGCGCACTTATACATTTAGTACATGTTTTGCTTAATTATACTATTAAAATAAATTGATAATGCAAGTCAAAAAAGAGAACATCCCACATGCAAGTGGGATGTTCTCTAATCACTTTGTGAAGTCCAAACTCAAGAAACCAACACATGACAGCGTGCATATGACCAGCTGCAGCACATACAACACACTCTGAGGTCATATTATCCCTCCCTGCACTGCCAGCTTCTTCCCAGTTGACATTTCGCAGACATTTCGTAAAAACATTTGATCTTTTCAGGGGTCCTTTCCTGGGTACAGGTCATGTGTGCGTTAACCTCTCTTCTATCCATATTAACCCTCTTAACACTTAGGAGCAATGATAATCCCCAGCAAGTCAGTACATGCCTAAGACGAAGCACCCGGTGTGAACATGATCATTATCTTTCTCCCTACCTACGCCTCCGACTGGGTGAGGTAATCTCACTGCAGTGTCACTGCGAATGATGTGATGTCTCAAGAAGCAGCTTGAGGTTTTCGCTGGTGAAAGAGTTTGAACTCGCCTTAAGAAATACTGTATGTTGTGCGTCAATATTACAGCAAGTCTAATTTGTGTCAGTATATAATGACAATGCTCGGACTGGTTCACCTTGTTTACACTTTGGACGTCACTCCATTGCTAACAGCAAAGAAACAGGATAAAGCTGACTTTCATCCCTGTCATCGTGATGTCGACACTTTCACTTTTACCATATTTTGGGCAGGATCTCCTTACCTTTCCCCTATTTGAGGCTAAAATCATGTTTGGGTGACACAGGAAAAACCAATGTGCTACTTGCATCTTTGTGAATATACATAATGGCATCTGAGTCTGTCCTGGGTGTCTGTTGTGACATTGCTGGTCACAAGCGAGCAAGCTTTATTCCTGTGATGCTGTGATCCTGTTTTCACCTCTCACTTTGTTAACCACCTGCTCTAGCTGACTATCTCCATGCCGCTCACAGGATAAGATCTTATCTCTAATACCAGGTTGTCAGAAGCTCCCGAGGGCCTGATTTGAAGTCCAGTGGCAAACAAAGCTAATCAGAGTTGAGTAATGGCACTAAGCTTGCTTACTGTTTCGTTGTGCATTGAAATGGTTACTGGGACCAGAAGAGACAGAATGCACAGTCAGCCACATGCTGCTTCACTGAGTTTAGGTGTTACCTCATAAAGCAGATTGGCAGTGCCATGGACCCTGGGTTGCATTCCTATGAGGGTCAACATTGCATCAGACTTGCAGCGGTATATCACTATTTCTGTTCTTTTTGCCCTGAGAGCCAAATGTGTTTCACCACTGTTTGCAGGTCCCTCCCTTTGTGGGTGGTTTAAAAGGTAGGGGGGGGTTGGGGCAAAGCAGAGTACAGACCAGAGGGGAATTTCTGAAATCTCAGCACCTGGTGAGGTAATGGTTTGGTATTGATCAATAACCCAATTGATCCTCCACAGAAACGCTGCATTATTTCCTCCCACAGATGGAGAAACAAGATAACTAAATTTATCTCTTCATAAAAATAGCCAGGCATGAAAAAAGCGGATCATATCCCTTGATATTACGTCATACCTGTTTGAGTTGCTTAATGAGGCTGCTGTTTTCTAGATGAGCCTTGAAGGCCTGGATGGTGGCGGCGCCATCAGAGAACCGTCTGACAGGTGAGAAGCGCTCCATGGGGAGATGAAGGGTGTTACAGTCCTTATAGCTGGATCTGTGGATGGGACCACAGGGAGCAGACGCAAACACATGTGGACAATAGACACACACGCACACACACACCATGACAGACATAATCAGTCATACAGACACAGAGACAGACACATGAGAAGCTTGAGCTCTTCAAACCTGCACAAAAGTTACAAGTCAAAGTATCTGACGATGGTGTGTTGAGTGTGGAAAACATCAGGAGATCTAAATTAACACAACTGATAGGTCAAAGAAATCCAGTCGCTATTCATTCCTGTCAATCATGACAGGAGGTGACACGTTATGGGGGGGATTTTAATTGTGATGAAGAACGGCTCAAAATTGGCTAGGGTTCAGCGTTTGGAAGCTGGTCCAAACATTTTGATTTCATATCCCCTTAACACCCTTGACACATCAATTGCATCTCATTAACAGCTGAAGTCAGTGAGACAAGAACCTTTTTGTACGAAATCCATAGCTCGATCACAGCATCTGCTGGCCAAAAAGTACTCCATGAACAAAGATACCGCGTCTAGCTTTAAACATCCATTGCAACTCAACAGCGCATCCTTCCTCTGACAACAGGAACAACTCTACCCATATCCAGTCACATTTGAGATGACAGGCCGTGCATATCACTGCACACAAACACAAAACTTCACAATGAAAAATGTGAAAAGAATTTCTCAGCTAGGTTGGAGGAAGGTGATACTTATGGGGAACATCTAGAATTACGACACAGAAAACACCTAAACACATCAATATGACTGCTGTTGGACAGAAGATACATAGAGGCAGTGATTTAGCTTTGAAGGGCTGCTCAATCTGCTCCATCTTTGGATTGGACCTGTCACATACGCGCTCTTTCCAGGTTTGTGTGGAAGAAAGTTATTCTGAATCGTAGTTTCCTGGTGATGTGGAGATATGTCTGCCACACACTCCACCTCCAACACCACGATTGACAAAAAATACACTTTCTGGTTGGAAAGCGCCCGACCTTCATCTGGTACGAGTACATCATCACCTATGTGTGTGTGTGTGTGTGTGTGTGTGTGAGAGAGATCAGCTGTATGTGCAAGTGAGTGTGTGTGCATGTATGATAGAGAGAGAGAGAAAGACACAGTGAGGCCTAATATGCCCATTTAATGTGAGTGTGTGTTTGTGTGTGTTTGTGCATATACAGCTCGGAGCGGGCGTGTCCCCTCACCGGGTGTGTGTGTCGAGGGCCCAGCCCCCCCTCTGGCGGGGGCCCTGGGGCCGCTGTGACTCTGCCGAGGGCTCGCCATGCGATGTGCTCGTGAGCGCGTGCGTCGTGTGCCGCTTGGAGCGGTTCGCCAGGTACCTGGGCCGCAGGGAGGGGGGAGGACGGGGGTGAGGGTGGGAGACAGGAAGCAGCGCTGGTCAGCTCTCTGTCCTCATTGGCTAATGGAGACGGGGGAAAGGCCCGCCCCTTCCCACCTCTGCCAATGGGTGCCATCATTCATATCATCTTAGCCAATCAGAAAAACATAACATAAAATTACACCATAGATTGATGTTATAGCCTATGGGTATCCCACAACCCCCAGCTTCCAATTTAAGGACTGGAGTGGTTGCCATTTCTTAATTATTGATTTTGCAAGCTTCAGAGTTAGCAAAGCTGTGTGAGAAAGGGTGAGAGAGTCTGGAGAATAATTTGGCACTTACTGAAATGAGAAAGTTAAAGCAGCTCTTTGCCAAAGAGTTTGAGAGATAGGAGGGCTGGATTTGGTGGCAGATTCAGTTTGGAACTGTGGCAGAAGGCACTTGCGCGATGGAGAAAGGAGGAGAGATGGGGTAAGCACCACAGCAGAGTGGCCACCTCCCGTGTGAAAAAGCAGAGCAGCCTAGAGGCACTCACTCCCAGCAACCCAGGACACCAGCAAAGTCTACAGAAGGTGCTGTCTGAAGAGGACCAGCTGGGAAACCCTAACCTGGACTTCTGAATCCAACGCAACTCCATACACCAAGTCTGTGCCTATCCTTACCCTGCCCTCATGTCAGCTCCTTCTTTGGACAGTTTTCTAAATTCTTGCATTGACCCATCTATAAACCCTGACTGCATGGTTCCAGTATTTGTTGTGTAAGCCCAGTGTTTTGCCTTCTCTTGTATTGAGTTAAATGGATTCACTCCACCACCACACACACAAAATGAAATTTGCTGGCTGTGCACATTATGTACCGTATGTCACTGTCCTGATGTATTTGAGGCCTATGAAAGGTTGGTTTACATCGAGGTAGTGATGCAGACCTGTAATCCAACCTACACCTGATAAATCATTTTAAATGATGCTGGATCAAGCATTAAGACAATAAATGCAAACCTAGCAAAAAATAAAAAATGTCAAAACGTGGTGTGTTGAAAATTTTACTAATCTTTATGAAAGCTTCCCTTATTTCAACATCTACACAGAACCAACCGCCCAGTCATCACAGGTTACAGGCCTTCCAGACTACCCAGTTTAGACAGCACCTCTGTACAGTATAGCCCTTCACCAAAAACCGTCATCGTGGGTTACCTCTGTACTGCCTCTTGGTCTGGCTCTCCATCTGAACCCTCCTCATCCACGGGAGCTACTGCAGGTATCGGGTGCTGAGAGATGCAAAGAGTTTACCAGTCAACACTCCTACAGTTAACATGAGAACTTCTAAAGTGCACCCATACAGAAATCCAGATCCTCACCGGGCTGGCGACAAGTGGCGAGGGCCCCCGGGGCCTCTTCAGAAGCTGAGCGTGTAGTTGAATGTTGGCCCCGCCGTCGGAAGCTCTTCGACCAAGAGGCCCCATGCCGTTGAGCAGCTGCAGGGTTGGTGGCTGCAGCAAGGACTGCTCCTGTAGGATCGGCACACACAGGAAGTCAGATTGGTGCTGCAAATTAACTGATGACTTCCAGAGGCCCTTGAATGTCAACTGAAGCACCCCACACCAAATCCAGCCCAGCTGACTGTACCTTGTACTCCAGCTGCTGTGTGGGCTGCAAGCTCTGAGTGGGCATGAGAGTGTGCATTTGACCCATTGTGGGGGCCAGAGAGGGGAAAGGGGGCTGGGGCACTGCACCGCGAGGGAAACCTGGTGGCAGTTTCTGGAGGTCCTCCTGCATCTCTGTCCTGTGGTGGTAGGAGGGAGAACAACAGGAAGAAGTCACTACATTTACGTGTTGGCCCATGTGCTAGTTACTGTCTAATTTGGGATAGACAGACAGTTCACTATCCCCGTATCAGTGTGCCCACCAATAAGCACTTGCTATTTGTGATCTCCCACTGATTGTTTGATAAGCTACAAAAAGCTAGCATTCAAGATTGGCAACACAACCTGTGTTGCGCAGTGGTTGGCAGAAACAGGACATCTATCGTCTTTTGACAACTGCCTTGAATAAATGCAATTTTGATGCAGTCTCCTACCCAAAAATTAGATAACGACCAAATTACATTTGATCCTTACCTCAGAAGAGCAAAATATTTGTCGAAAGATAGACTTATTTTGACCGTATGGTTGAGTTATTAGAAGCAAGAGATGACACTTTAAAATTCCAGGTCATTAACAAAACATATCAGTGTCAATAAAAAAATGCAAGCAAATGATGGGTGATGACAGACAGCTATGCTTTTAAGAAAAGTACGAAGGTGATCATTTGTACACACAACAGAAGGAACAGCTGTCATCTGTCAGCTAACAGTTATGGAGTAAAAATAATTTGTGTTCTACTGCAGCAATAACACTGAGACCACTGAGAGTAGATTGGAGAGTTGTGTATTTACGTTACCTTTGGTCTGGTACCCCCACCGTGTGCCGCCTCATCGAAAGGTAGCGAGCCATGGCTTCTGGAGATGGTTCCTCCCCTTCATCACTGTCCAGTGCCATGCTGCCATCCGGCTAAACAATAAACACGTACATATTTGGTCACGAGTGATGCCCTTTGGTAGCATGTGTTGCATGCTTGTGTTCATGTACATAATGTACATTTTAAATGTAGCTCAATTCTAATATAAATGCTTCAAAGTTCACGTCTTCTATTAAAATCCCTGCTGCAATACAGTGATCTGACGCAGTCTTGTGTTTCACAGCATTTGTGAGGCTGTGTGAGTTATGTTTGAGTGCGTTTGCATGTATGTTTGATTTTGTTTGTCTGACAGCAGTCTAAGAGATGAACGCCAGGCTACTCTAGTAAACTGTAGCAGTAAACCATAAATACTGGACAAACACCCAGTAACTAGAAACGTGCACATCATCAAAAATATGAGACTGGGTGATGTTGCATTGACTGATTTAAGCTACAAAGACGCCTGTGAAGGCTCAAACTCTGAGCGAGAAACACTTGGGGTTAGAGCCGTGGTCGGAATTTTAGCTTGTTGAACAAAAGTTCTGCCTGGTCCAAGCTTCCTTATCAAGCATGATGACCTTTGCTGCTGGCCACCCACTGCCAGGCTGACGCAACCAGGTTGACTCACCTCAACAATCTGGTTCTCTGGGTTGATGAGCTGGACATGGGGAACAGTCATGCTAACGGGATTACCCTGCGGATCTGTCTGCTGGGAGGCACACACACACACAGACAAACACACACAGACAAACACACACAGACAAACACACACACACACACACACACACACACACACACACACACACACACACACACACACACACACACACACACACACACACACACACACACACACACACACACACACACGTCATGTGAGGATTGCACTAATTTTCTAACAATCTCATTAGTGCAGTGGGATTGGCAGATGTGGGTTAAAGCCAGTTAATTCCAATCAGTGGCAGAGACAAGATGACCACAGTTGGCTAGACTAAGAGAGAGAGTAAAAATTAGTCCAAAGGTGCCCTCACACACACATACACACACACATTAATCAGATAACTACAGGGGGTGTTAAAATCACCCCTACAGCTAGACTAAACTTGGCATGAACTCACCACAACACTCAAAAATACCATCGAACTGGACTGATAATTGACACATGCAGGCTGTAAAAGCCACCATTACATCACTCCAACACCAGTGGATAATGAATTACCTGTACAGCGTTAAGAGAATAGCTAATTGGGCGTGGTTGGGGTGGGGCAACAGGCAGGGACTTGTGTTTCTTGAGGCGGTCAGCCAGCAGGCTGTAGATGGCACTGTAGTGATCATATGCATCTGTTTGTAGAGACTAGAGAGGAAAGATCATGACAGAAGTAAGATGCTGAGCTGACATTTGACAAAAGGCAGTGCTAAAAATGTAAATACATCAGCAAGTTGGCTGCTTATTTGTGTCCAACCTGAAGTGTGCGCTCTCGGTCCAGGCCCATCTCAGACATGGCTATCAGCACCTGCTCGATGATGAGCTCTGTCTCTCTCTCCGTCTTCACCTGCTCACACTCCGTTATCAACTGGAAGGGAGAAGAGTATAAGCATTTTTCTCTAAATGTCCATATATAGAAATAGTCTGGATACTAGGCTCCCAACTACGTGAATTGTTGGTTAATACATTTTCATTTTGTTAATGTAAGACAAAGATTAGCTGCTGCAGGTCAGGGGTGAGTCATCTTTGCCACAAGGACAAACACTAAGGCTGTCAAGGGGTCACCAAAGTCATCAAAACAGCTGCAAAAACACATTCAGTGGGCAGCTTGGAAGAAAGATGATTACCTGACACCAAAGTGGAAAAGTGAAATATTCTTTTGCATAAATGACCATTACATAACCCTGCCTCAGTCAAGATATCAACTTTGGGATACTTGTACGGGGTCTCACCCTGTCGAAGTCGGGGTCAGGGTCTCCTTGTCTCATCCACTTGTTCTTACAGATCTGCTCCATGGTGAACCGTCTGCTGGGCTCCAGCACTAACATGTGTCTGATCAAGTACTCACAGTCTGCAATAACACACAAACATCAATTCAAGCTGAAGGTACCATTTGTGTGTGTGTGTGTGTGTGTGTGTGTGTGTGTGTGTGTGTGTGTTTGTGTTGGTGTGTGTGTACATATGCATGCACACTGGGGATGATGAGATTCACCGATTCATATCGGTAATCCGGTACAAACGTTTGCAATGTGACTGCACTGGTAGATTCAAAGTACATCAAATATAATTTACAGGTGAATGTACTGTGCATCTCTTCTAGCCTGTCTGCATCGGTAAATTCCATGGTTAAATCGATTATTTCATGTTCTAGTGCTATTCCCTGCCTAGTCGTGTTTTCCGAGGCAACCTGAATGCACCATCACTGCTCCTTCACTGACGCAAGCGTTGTTCACAGCATGGAGGGAAACAAGAACAACATTAGCAGCGAGGAGATATTCAGTGCACTGAAAAAGACACACAACTCAAACATGTGGCAATATTTCAGGTTTTTCAAGCGAGAAGGTAAACTGGACAAAACGCACGCAATCTGCAAACAATGCCGAGCAGCTATCAATGAACCTGACTATGCACGTCGTTAATACTGTGCTTTCTGAAACTGTTGAACTGTGAAGTTTCATACGTTTTGTAAAATTGTAGAGACAGAGGACATAATTCGGAGTAAGGATTGCTTATTATAAATAAAATTTAATGCTCTGTCTATACATACTGAATTATGTCTTTTTTTAAAAATAGGATTTATTGGTTTGCTCAGTAAAAACAAACCAAATATTACATGTATCTCTCAAATTGATACAGAGAGTAAAGCAGAGTTGTGCTATAAGAAATCTGATATGGGCACACTCGTACCACAACTAACTGTATTGAACTGGATCACATCATATCAAACCGAATCTCTTTGTAAGCAAGTCATATCCTTATCAAATCATTTTTGAATCGCATCGTATCGTGAACAGGAGCGAAACGCATCGCATCGACAGAGGCTTCAGTGTATCGTTAATGTATCGTATCGGTGGCTGCGTATCAAGATGCGTATCGAATCAGCCTCGGTGGTGGAGATATACATCCCTAATGCACACGCACAATTCACATCCTTCCATTTGTGTCACATCGTTGTGCTGATCAGAGATTTGTGGCAGTAACCAACACCGACTAAAATATTAATGCCCTAACAAAGGTAGAGAAGATGCAGACTGCCAGCAAGCAAACATGAATAGAAATACTGAATGACACAAAATCAACTATGAGGAAGGAAATGTACTCAATATGTTTATCAAACTCCACAGGGCACCTCTAACAGCCACCTTCTAGGCCAACAGTTGTTAGTTCTCCATACTAAGGAAATCGAATTTGGTAAAGTAGCACTTTGGAATTTACTTTGCCTGTGGATGGAAAAAAAAGAGTGACATCTTCCAGTGATTAAGGTGTGGTCTGGAGGAGTAAGAAGATTTGGGAGAAAGTAAGAGCAGAGTGGAGTCCTACCTGTGGACATGAAGAAGGGGATGCGGAACTTGCCACTGAGGACACGCGCCCGCAAATTTTGTAGAGTGCTGCCGTCAAAAGGCAGGGCGCCGCACACCAACACATATAATACCACACCTAAGCTCTACAGAGAGAAAAGACAGCAGGAAACAGACCATGAGTACAATATCTCAATTTAAACAGGACTTAAACAATCATTTTTGTTATCAATAAACCCAGTTATATCACAGTTTCGACCCATTCAAATGTCTATTTTTTTCTATTTTGTGCCCATAAGAGGATGAACCAATAGAAGGGACAAACCATTTGTATTGGTATACTTATTTCAACTTTTCCATGTCTTTTAAAAGATCTACATAGCTACACATTACAAAATAAACAAATAAATAATGTCCTATAGTATATGGTTGCATTATTTGCACACTACAGCTTGTGTGCAAAGTTTCCATTTGGTGCTGGTCCACGTGTCCTGGAAGATTTCAGTGTTTCGGACAAACGGGAGCAATTCCGGTCAAATATGAGCTGTTTAAGGGCCCTATTTTCACAAGCTTTTGTGTGGAACTAACTAATGGGGGGTAACAATTTCTGAAATTGGCCGAGTATTGAGCGAGAGCGCTGCACCTGGCAGCAATGAAACTGGCTGTAATGTAATCCCTCCGGGCATTTGCGCACTGTCAATGTACGCCCACTAAAAGTGTTTGTTTTTGCCACTGACAGGCTCAGACTATTATTCTAAGTGTCTGACAACATTATGGAAAGGATCCCTACAGGGTTACCTTTTTATTAAAGAGTAAGATTTTGTTTAACCAGAAACAGCCACTGATCACTCTCACCAAAGTCACCAGCCTCCATTCACAGAAAAAGTAATTCTATCATTGTAAAACACGCTTTGTAGTGCAGCTGAATCTTAATTTTCATAATCTAATGTCTTTTCTTTACAATTCGATAATATATTTGAATTTAGACTATTTGTTGACAGTCCCACTCACCCATATATCTACTTTAGGTCCATCATACTCCTTGCCCTCAAAGAGTTCTGGTGCGGCATAGGGAGGACTGCCACACCATGTCTTCAACAGCTGGCCTCGAGAAAACAGGTTACTGAAGCCAAAATCTGACAGAAGCGGAGGAGAAGTTTATTCAATCTTATCACTTTCCTCTACAGAGTAAATTCAATCAACCCAGGAAAATGCTCTAAAAGCACATGTTGACACTTGCCTACACCCACTCACCAAGACAGCACAAAACAACTATATTAAATTTCCCACCCATGCATTCTTAAGTGAAAACCCACAGACACACACACCAACACACACACACACCTGCGATTTTGATGTTCAGGTTGTGGTCCAGCAGCAAATTCTCAGCCTTTAGGTCTCTGTGGACAATGTTGCGGCAGTGACAGAAATGGACTGCTGCAACAATCTGTTTGAACTTCTTCCTGGCGTCCTTTTCCGCCATACGCCCATGAGCCACCAAGTGGTCTGCGCAAACGCGCACACAAACACACATGCACATACCCATGTGTACATACACACACACACACACACACACACACACACACACACACACACACACACACACACACACACACACACACACACACACACACACACACACACACACACACACACACACACACACACACACACACACACACACACACACACAGAGTTTGGATATTTATGGTACTCATTTGCATTGTTGAATATACAGGAAGTGAAGCCTATGATTCTATTCTGATTTAGCCTAATAACTCACAACATTAATCATCAAGTAGCAATGCACAGAGCATAGAGCATGCAAGGAATCTTGGTTAATCCCTCAGAAAACAGAAATAGGACATAGAGAGAGGCTATTTCAACTCAAATACAAATAAATGGCACAAAAGACAAATTGTCACGCGGTGTTGTAGAATGAACATGCAGTGCAAACAAATCAATCATGATGGACACAACTGAAAAACAAAATTCCCTCATAACCCAAATTTCATTCATTTCACTTTTGGCAAAATTGCCCAAATCGCCAGACATTTCAAAACACTAAAGCAGAGGGAGAAGGGATGAAAAGGACAATCTACATCATGGTAACAGTGGAGAACTCCCTTACCGAATATCTCTCCACCGCTAGCGTACTCTGTTACCAGATAGATCATCCTCTCTGTCTCCATCACCTAAAAACATAAACAAATCATAACAACGAGGACCTACAGACTCCGTGACAGGCCGACATCTAGTGATGGGTGGTTCACCCGTTACACAACGGAATGAGTAAGCACTCTTTGGCATTACAACAGCGAGATTTAAATAGAACAAAAACTGACATTTACTCAGTGCGGTGCTCAATGTATGTATGCGTGAAGATTAACATTAGATTTTGAGGCAAAGTGATTAGACTGAAACCTCTGGGGGCTGACAAGATACTGTCAAAGCTGCCTTGTGTCAGGTTGGTTTGGTGTTACAATCATCGTACAGCTAGAAAACAAACAGGAAACTCTCTGTTTTCTCAGCGTCTACCACTGACTTTTACCAGAAAGAGGTTATCAGGCAGAAGACTGGTTGCTCTGGGCAGCCCCCCAGATTTGCATGAATGTGGAAACAATTGTTGGTACAGTAAACCCAAAAAACAGTGGCATCTAACATCAGATCCTGCTAAACCAACACATATTTATTTGTTCTTTCCCTGTTGGGCCATGGGTCTCAGGTGTAAGATGTGAGCAGCGTGCATTATCGGCTCTGTGGGTGAGTGCAAGTGTGTACCTGGTAGAGGCGGATGATGTGGGGGTGCTTCAGCAACTTCATGATTTGCACCTCTCTGAAGATCTTTTTCAGGTTCTCATCATCCAGCTGGGTCTTATCCACTATTTTTATAGCCACCTGGAGACGGAGAGACAAGAAAGGAATGGACGGGAGAGATAAGGATGAATGATGAGGGGGAGAGGGCAAGATTAAGGAGGAAACATAGAGGGAAACAGGGGGGTATAGAAGACAGAAGGAGACGGAGATTGAGAGTGAGGAGAGAACACAACAAACGAAGAAGAATTTATCTAAAACCAAGCGATATGTTTACCAGCTCTTAAGTGTTCAAAATACAGACAATACATTCACATTAATGGTATTTAGCTGACACTTAAATTACAGGCAACAATTCCAGAGCACAGGCCCTTGCAATATTGCTGTGATGACACAATAATCATAGAAGTGCCAAGAAAACAACCAGCACAGGAGCTAAGGGGAGGGTGTGAGTCAGACAGAGTCAATCTAAGACGAACTGAGACCTATAATCAATTAACATACACACAAAAATAAGTAATGAACACAAGTAATTATCTGCCACCGGCTGAGTTAAAAAACAAAATACCACAAGGAGAGACTGGCACTTGATGAACAGCCAAACGGAGAGTTGTCAAACACAGTGCTTTCTCTGGATTTCAGCTTGTTCGTGTAACCTGACCTAATCCATGACCTTCGACGGTGAGCACGACTCTTGCGTAATTGCTGAGCCCTGGACAATGGCTCCGGCAGCGTGGACGCTGATGGTGTGTGACAGGAGCTTTGCTCTGCCACTTAGGAATGAGTAGACGACTTTAATGACTTAATCAAGCACAGCTAATGGGACTGCCCCAAAACACAGCATCTTCCAAAAATAGATGAGCAAGTCAAGCCCAACTGTGTGAAAAAATGAAAAGCATGCATCCTGCATTCACAGGCGTGTGTGTTATTGATCACTTGATAACAGTTCTCATTCATTAAAGGTGCAATATGTAATATATGTGTAAGACTTTAAGTTTGACACATTTAATAATTTGTTGTTTATTTTTTCAACTGTGCAATGACACTGTATTTATTCCCCATATTGGCCACTATTCAGTTTCTTTAGAAACTGTACATATTCTACATATACATACACTTGTGCAATTCAATGTTTTTTTAAGAAATTAGTATAATCTGTACATAATGTTCATATACATAGTTGATTATTTTTATTCTGTATCCTTTATACTATGTATCTGGACCCTTCTGGGCCACTGTTGTTGATTTTTTTAATACTTCCTGGCTGTAAGCGTGGGATCAATAAAGTCTTATCTTCAAAACGTCAGGTAGTATAGGTGTATGTCAATTTGCTGTTTCACAGGTGCTCTTACTTTTTGTGGTCTAATAAACAAAATAAACTTACAAAATGCCAAAAAGGAGAGATATACACAAAAAACACAATTCTAATGACTAGAATTTAAACAGACTCCTTACTTTCATCTGGATAGCAGTCTATTATATTGGAATATAATGACCTTCAACACAAGGGAGGAGAACTCCAAAACATAGCTGGCATCAAGAACTGTAACAGCCACATCACTGATGGTTAAAACTATAAACTAGCACAAAAATGTAAGTCACCAACATAAACCACCATGCTCTGAACGCCCACATCACAAACAAAAACAAAAAGTAACTTCTGTATTTTGGAACATAAAATAGCAAACAGAGGGCCATCACAAGCGCTCCTTTTCCGGGTAACAGACATGAAGAAGATGAGGGCCTCTGAAGGCCAACATGGCTCACTTCCTGTTACAGACAGGAAGGGGAAGTGAGGGTGAAGAGGGGGCTCCTGAGAGACTACAGAATCACAGCTATGTAACAGTGGCATTAATCCAAATCAGTGTGTGTCTGTGTGTAGCTCCCCTTCAAGGTCACTGGACAATTGTGGAAAACATGTGTATTAGTAGAGTTCACTGGTGTCCGTTTACCAAAGTTGGTGTTTTGTACACTTTCTTTATTACTCAATTATCTATTTTCTATGGATGAGCTTGTAGCTGACCCATTACAGTTACACTTGTATTTTCTGCATGGGCATACTGCTGCTGACATCTTAAAAACCTGCCATTTTTAAAGACCATGAACATAAGCAAAAAACATATATTTAAATAAAAATTAACTCTTGAGCACCATCTTGTCATGTATGTATGTATCTGTTTGGAATGTGTGTCTACGTAGTATTTTAAGCTCTCCGAATCTATTCTCGGCATTGGCAGTCATCCAGCTTTGTTGATATAATCACTCCCCTCTGCATCTTCTGGAGGGTAACAACAGGACATCTGGACCGCACACACTGAAATGTATGCCGACATCTACGTGTACACATTATACTCTGAAAATGAGGAAACTGGCCTACAATTACAAGTGTACAGGGGATTGGTGTGTGTGTGTGTGTGTGTGAATACGAAAGCTGACAGGGAGATTCAATAGCTATATGACAAGGTACACACACTGCAAACATTTCAGTTTTACATATTAGTCACTCCACTGCTGGATTTCTTCTACCATAGAGTTTGGAGGATTGTTAACATGGCTGACAATCTGGGTTCACACAGACACGCCCACGCGCACACACACACAATCCTGAGAGGCCGGCTGCGATGAGATGAAGTGTCACATAGTTCCTCCGATCACAAGACAGTGACATCAACAGAGCACTACGCCAGAGCAGCTGGTGCCCAGCAGAGGAGTCTACACCATTTACTGTACATCGCAAAACACAAACTACACCAGCTTTACAGCACAAGAAATAATAATGGATGATGGCAACAAAAAGGGATTCAAAAGAGTTCAAGATAAAATAACCATCAAACACATAACCAGATTTTTTAATTTGTGTTTTATATTTTTACCTTTCATTTTATATGTTTTATTCTCTTCTACGTCTCCTTTCAATTCCTGCTACTATTACTTAGTGTCTGTAATACCCTAATTTACTCAGCAGGAGGATTAATAACATTATCTTATCAAAGGATTCATTTACTTCCACTCAAACGCTGGGATGGTAAATTGTTGGCATTTTAAACTGGTATCAGGTCATGGCTGGTCAGAACTGGGATACCAATATACTTCTGGGAAGTATCTGAACTTGATTTATCTTTTAATTTCCTCATTTATTTTTGTTATACATACATACCATACATTCTCTTTTCTGATGGTGCAACAACTGTTCTGACCAACTACTGGGAAATAATTGTGTAATGTGATCAATCACTCTTTGTCATCTGCTGAGCTGAATCAGACAGATCCTGTCATGTCTTGTCTCTGTTCACTTGATGACAGTTTGAACAACTCATTCATCGAAGGTGCAATGCGTAATATGTGTGTAGGAATTGGAGTTTAACTTAACTAAAGTTATAAACAGAACTATAAACTTATAAACACCAACATCTATGTATTGTGTTTCAGAGATATCTACCGAAGTTAGCATGCTAACCAGCTAGCCTTGGCCCATCCTGTCTTGGAGTACCACTTTGTCCTTTGAGAGGCAACAGTCCGAGAGTATAGGCCCCTGTGGTTTCAGCAGGGAGGTGGATGCAAGTTTGGTTTCTTCACAAGCACTTTAGTCTAATGAAGAAAATAAACTCACAAAATGCCAAAAAAGGGAATTATTCTAACACCTATTTTCTTTAGTAAACAGAGAAAAACACAACCACACCTAAATTCAAATTTCTCTCTTTTACTGAAATCTCATCGTAAAAGACATACCCAAGCTAATGACACACCAACACTTAAAAGGGGGCAAATGCCCTCCTGTGTAAACATATACATGAACACAAGAAAGAACCCTAGTAGCTCACCTGTTAGAGTGTGTACCATGAACCAAGGCTGAGTCCTTACCACAGCAGCCAGGTTCAATTACAGCCCAGTCCCTAACTGCATGTTGTAGAGCAGAAATTGAAAGAGAAAAAAAAAAAACATTTGCAGAAGCGCATTAATGCTTCATGATTCTTGAAAATGGTGGGCAAAGAATCTTTTTAACAAATTGATAATGTTTACATCAGCCAAAGTGACCCAGAGGAGGCCTGGAATTAAGTCATTCTTAGGACAAGGCCACTTCGGCCCGTGATAAACACAAATTCACTGGGGCATCGTGGCCAAAATGCAGAGCATCAAAGCCAAAGCTCTCAGTGCTCTCCGGTGAAAACAGTATGCCATGCCATACTCCCTTTGAAAAATCCACGTTAAAATGATATACTGACAATTCAAGATACAACATATAAGGCATCATATGTTGAGTCTTCTTGTCAATTTGGTATGAATATGATCCATAAACTGTATTTCCGTACAACCTTTACAGCCTCAACTCACCACCAGCCTCCATTGTTTGACTGTATGCTATTTAATAGTATACTGTGAGAACGGGAAGGCGAAATGTTTCAAAAATTTAGATTTCTCACTGAAATACGTGCTGGTCGGTGGATCAGACACATGCCAAATTAAACACCAACTCATACAACACTGTTAATTCACCATATAGGATCAGGGGAAGAATATGACTCATCCCCCACATGAACAGTAAACTTACTACATCCTGTCAGAAGACGCATACCTATGAACATCATGCCATACAGTGATTGGGCTAAAGTGACACAGTGAATACGGTTTTGAGTTTACAATATTATTCGCAATTTCATCTCTCAGCAGTACTCAGCGGAAAGACCGATCTCTCAGCAAGTTAAAAACTCTATGTACGTTCATAGTTAGCCAACACAACGCAGCAATATCCTGGTCAAATTCAAAGCACTTGTCTATCAATACTTACACGGTACAGAGTTTAAATGTTTGCTAGCGGGTTAGCTGTTGCTGTTTACAGAGTGGGAGAAATCTTGCACTGCTGTTGATGACAGTACACTGGGAAACATGACTTTGTATATTTGCTGCATCCCATGTAGCTTTAAGTGAGGATATCTGCAACTTTCTTTTAAGGACATAATGGCAGGTTCAAAACAGGAAAGGGGCAATACAGCCACACATCTACGCCACTGGCCTTTTGGACATGGTCTAATTCTTGCACTGTATTACTGTACTATTAGCCATTCAAATTCACATGATAGCAAATCCACAGTACATCCCTGACTGACTGTGATTAAGTCTCCATAGTATCCATAAATATTTCAATCAATATCTACTTGGAATACTACCACTGATAGAAATGGGATGGACAAAACTTTAAAAGGACACATCAGTATAATGTGATATAATTCAACAGTAACACAGGGAACATCCTCAAAACTTTTAATGAAAACATTCCAACCTTTGTGAGGATGTTTTGTAGGGCCATTGCATTAAATTGTATTTGCGTTAGCTAATAGGATAAACTGGCAACTCGGTGCAGACTAAAAAAATAAAAAAAATAAAAATATCGAGAGAAAAAAATTGACAATGACAAAAATAACTGATTAGAGAAATAACACTGGAAGGAGTAAACAACATCCTTTACAGCTCTGTGATAAAACAGTTGCATGCATTGTTTTCCCAAGGTCTATTAAACAGGTTTAGACCTTTTAAGATACATATAAATATTCAATCACTTGTACATAGCCAAAAAGCAGTAACACCTAAAATCACACAGTATTAGAAGTTAAATAAGACATAAGAATAATGACACTAATCCTAAATACAGAATTGGGTCTATGGTGTAACGAGCAGGTGCACGTGGTGTGGTGATATTATGTATGAGGTTAACCTTCATCAACAGGTGACACAAGTGACACAGATTACAACACCCACAGCGGGTGTAATACTCGGGCTAAACCCATATCAGCATGTAGGAGAGTTTAGCTCGCACTCATGCACACACATAGGACCATGTTCAGCTCAGGTCCAAAGCATGTTATCATGGCGATCTGTAAATCCAGTCTTTGTAACAGTTAACAAGAAGCTGCTTGGTTACTTAAATTGCAGCTTTTTGTGCATGTGTGTTTATATAAAGTCACGAGGACATCACACAGCGTCATACACACAAGATAAGGTCACAGCAGTTCAGCACTATGACTGTATTATGCGCGCACACACAGAGATGAAAGCGTACAGGCAGTATGAGTCAGCACAATGCCTTTCAGAGATGTTCTACTTGTGTGTTGTGCACTTGTATGAGTTTATGTGTGGAAATGACTCAGTTGAGTGTGTCAGGCTGAAAGTACAAGACTGGGGACATGCTACAGTGTGGAAAAACTGGACATCACACATTAATCTGCCATTTGCAGGTTGTTGTTTTTTTTGCCCCCCTCTTGCATTGCAGAGCCCACACTTTGTGTTGAGTAAATTCTGAGGGACATGCACAACCAGGATCTGGCAACTGGTTTTGATGAACATGAACATCACAATGGCCAGTGGCACAGAGTAACACACGAGACAACCACTCGCATTAGCACCATGACGACAGAATTTTAATCGAGCAGATGAATAAGTTCAATATGGAAAGGGGGAGAAGCAGGAATTGGAATTACAAACATGCAAAACTGCAGTCAGCACATGACGCACCACCACCCAAACCTGGTGGAGCGTGCATGGTCTGGTCCGCATCCCATCTTGGCAGTGACTTTCATTGGTGCTTACAAAAAAGAAACCAGCAGTTCCAGTTTGCCACTGCTTTTACAACAAGACACATATCTATATAGGTAAGAAGAGGTCATTATCAAACTGTTCTTTGAGAAATGCTACAAGGAATGCTACAAGGACTTTGATACCAGCACAAAGGTGCTTGGTATCAAAGTCAAGCTTTTACAGTCTGTCTTCATACTACAACATAGAACATATAAAAATGTAGGGTTCCTGCTCCATACTTCCTCTATTGCTTTACATGAACTATATCCTCATTAGCAGGTCTTCCACTCACACATCCTCAGCCGCTGCATCATATCATCTCTGCATGTCGACTGCTATCAAATGTTGGTAGTGCTGCAATGCTTAGCTGATAAATACACTGGCCAATTAAAAGAAAATGGATCTTAATCTTCATCGTGTATTTTTTTTTTTTTGTATGATGGTAAATGAAATATCTTGGGCTTTGGACTTACTGAATAATCAGTAGAATAATCAGTAAAATAAATGGATAATGGAAAACAGATGATAAGCCACCCTGGTCCATGGTAGGGGGTACATATGCAGCGCATACGCTGTAGCCCATTTGAACTCCAGGTACATCTGAGGATTTGGCTCATCTGCAGTCTTGCATCAGTGTATGCAAAGTATGCTTATGGACATTACTCAGAAACTGGCAACCACCATATGGGTTTTAGCTTCAGGTGGAATCCAACAGGTTGTAACAGCCCTTGCTAGCTACAAACTGGCATGAGGCAGACTAATCACAGTTGTTGTGGTCTACATCAGAGCAATGTGTAGGTGCAATTCTAGGGAGGTGCACATCAAGCTAGCGTAGGGTACATGGCTATGCTGTACCTAGGGTGTAGACGCTGTAGTATAAATCAGGCTTTCCTTTCTCAGTCTTGAAGCAGAAGCATCAACCTAAGACCATAGCTCCTGTCTATCAACCACACAAATGTGGTTTCTGGCTACCAGAACATGCAACAGAACTACAACCATCATCACTAAGCAATCAATTCAACGGCAAAGAGAAGCCAAGGACCCAGTCTGTCTCAAACACTGAGGTTGAAAACCCAAGTGCACCTGACGAATTCTGCTGCATCCGGCTTTTAACTATGGTAAACAAAAATACACCATAACACACACAGAGCAGTCAAGTCCGGACTTCTCTGCTAGTCAAATCGTTCCCAGTGAATATTGAACACTATGTATGCTTGAAATGCCCATCCCTAATTGCTATGGAAACCAGTAAGACTTGAATGGAGCAACCTTTCTCCAACTAGGAGCCTTGGCAACACGCAGTCGCCTCTGACAACAAACGGCACTGGGGATGATGATGGCGCAGACTTGTGATTTTTAACTGCCACAGTGCGTGATGCCATGCACTGTTCCAAAACACACATGTGCGCACACACGCTGTTGACATCAGCTGGGGCAGAAACATGTGTGCTCATATAGTTCATGAGGAACAGGATCGCACTGATGAAGCCTACGCTGTCCTCCCTCGTCTCTGTAGCAGAGACACGCACAGAGTCTGGACTGTGTTCTTCTCCTTTTGAAGCTGGCTGGCTGCTGATTCGCACAACTAAGAATGCAGCAGAAGACGACTAGAGGGCAGGAAGATAAGTCGAGCAGAAACACAACCTTTGTCATATTATTCGCCCAAAAGAAATCACATTTGAGTGTGCGTATATGTGTCTTTGAGAAACAGAGAGGGGATGCGGTATGTTAGAGAGCTGTGCGTGAGTGTGTGTGTGTGCGAGTGTGACTGAGGGAGTGAGTGAAATTGTTACACAGTACATTAGGCCTGTTACCTAACACTTGCCATCCTTCCTGCCCTCTCCCTCCTGCTCATCCTTCTCGTGCCTAAAAACACTTGAGAGGAAAGGGGAGAAGACAGGAAAAAGAGGGAAAAGGGAGTGGGGGAAAGGGCCTGATTCCCCACAGACAGACGGGTCATGACGTGCCGCACAGTGGCATCCTTTACCAATGTCACTCACCTTGCTGTGGGCACAAGGGCTTGTCAAAGTGCGCTTTTACTTTATCCTCAGTCAGGTCATCCAAGGGCACTGACCATACCTCCACTGTCAAGCTATACAAGTATGCACATACATAAATATACAATGGCAGCCATGCACATTCACTGTATTTCAGTGGTCTTATCCACTATAAGAAAACCCAAAAAATATCAACTCAAATATGATACATTGCTGGCATACAGGTATATTACTGAATACAAAAAGGAGTGCATATTGCAAAGGCTGACACGCTTTGGTAGTTATTACAGGACAGAATATGAAAATGTCGATAATCACTTTATCAATGTAATCTATTATGACAGACGACTGGCAACGCATTTCTGGTTAGAGCTTAATAAAGACTGAGATCAGATTCTTTTTTGCTGTTTCGTGTTATTACAGAGCCAACACTTTGTGTTTTTTTTAGCAACTGAGGGGATTGACACAGGGTTGATGAAATTCCATTCAATGGCTAATAAATGGCATAAAGAGGATGAACAAATGTGCTATCTGTTTAGGAAGGTAGCCAGGATGTGAAATATCATCTCAAGCAGAGTGCATTGCAACATGCGGAGACTACAAGCCTGATTAATAGCATATCAAATTGCGGTGTGGGGCGAGCAGTTCCATAACCTCAGACAGGAAAATAATTCTCTCGACAACTTGGCTACCTTTGTGTCATAACCAGGAAGCAATGTGCATATACACTGAACATTTGTTTAACACCCTGTAGAGTCCTACATCACATTTCAACATTTATAAAGTGTGAGAACGTTTTCAAGGACATTTTCCCATGAAGTTGTGAAGGAAACTCAGAGGGCATCAATGAGTGGTGAAGATAAAACAATATGGCTTTGACTAGATTACATCATAGAATGGACGCAACATTTTGTGATCTAAATAGCCTTGGAAGATTAGTTGATCAGCATCGAATTAATCAGTGCAATTTCAATAACCTCTGCTAAATGTTTGATTCATTAAGCAAAAATTAGAAACATTTGCTTCCCTCTCTGCAGTTTTATATGATTAGAAAAAAAAATTATTTTGGTTTGTTAGTCGAACAAAGAAAGCAATTAAAATGGTCACTTCAAGCTTTGTAATGTGCTTTTTTTCTATTTTCTGATATTTTACAAACAATTCCAGTAAGTTCATCTAAGCTATTATCTGATTTTTGCTCAGTCAAAAATTAAGATCAGAGAGGACAAATTAGCTGTTGGTGGTACTGAAATAATTGGGGGTGAAATCTGAAACATCCCAATGATGGCTTTGGTTATGGTCCCCAAATCTGCACAGCAGTAAGTATTTAGACACCCAAAACAAGTAGTTCATAGAGTCTCCCAGAGCTAGTATGGAAAAGACCTCCCTTATTGAAGGGTCATGACCAGCGATAAAAAAAGTTTATGGAGAGAGTGAAGACTGAAATTAAATCAACATTTATCAAGACAGCCCAACGGCCTCTAGCATAGCATTTGAGTGAGAGTATGAAAACTCCTGTTTTGACTTCCACTTCACTTGCTGGCCTTTGTGTAGAGGAGATGAACTTTCACTATCACAACATCCAGGTGCAGCACGCTCGCTATGTGCCATCAAAGGTTTGTGTTGTGTGACTGCCTCTGTGTTAGTAAAACCAACAGCCCCCTTTCCACAAGAATTTGCAAAATATACTGCTAAAATGGGTGTGTACTGGTGACATAAACTTTGCACAAATTGCCCATTGAATGTTTTATGTTTTAGAAAACAACAGAGAGCAAATGAGGCATAAAAGGGGACCTTCCCTTTCTGGGCTTCTAAGCTACCAAGTATAAATAACCAGGTCCTGTTCTGTGTGACTGCACTGCAGGATATCATCCAGCTCCATCTAACAACCAAGAGAGTTGTTAGGCTATTTTTGACTAGTCAGCATTTCTCATTGGATCGTTACAAAAACCTAGGCCATAAAACAAGGCTCTAAAGCCCATCTCATCTGATGACTGATCATATCCATATTCATGATATCCACGGGCATGTAAAAGCACACTTCTATTCTTTTGATAATCATGCAAAAATGGGGATGCTGAAACCCCTGAGCTAGTTGAAGAAATGCATGAGCTGACTAGTCTGTCTGTGACCACCATCCACAGACAACAAACAAGGCCTCTCTTTCATTCTGTCAGTCCATATTCCACTGTCATTTTGTCCTCTGCCTGTCTCTCACACTCAGTCAGACAGCCAGACACAACCACACACACACACACATCCAGACAAGCATAAACAGGCTCATACACACAAGCAATATAGCCTCATAACTAGCTCATCAATCTCTCACTATAAAGTCGCTACTGTCTCTGTATTGCTTTTGTAACAAACCGAATACATGCTCCCATATCTACAAGTCTGTAAATTATGTTATATTCATATCAACACAGTTAATGTCCCTGAAGAAACACCGTCTGCAGTATTGAAAAACACCATATTGCACTCACTGACTGAAGTTTGTTTTGGTCTCATGAAACTAAATGGAGGGTTCTCTGGGCTATGTGGCATAAAGCACCCAAATGACTCGTGTCTGCCTGCCTGTGTGTATGTCAACAAGGGCACAGAGGTAAGCTGCACACTCAGCCACCTTGACACACCTTTATTTGTGCCATTAGAATTAAAGGCTCTTCATCAGGTTTAAAACAACAAACAGTGACATTGCAGGAGCTGTCTGCCTGTGAGTGTAGGCTTCACCCCTACTGTATACACCTATTTGTTTTGAGTGTTCAACCGAGCATCCATCATAAGGGATGTGCGCACTGATCCCAACAGTCATATAATAAAAAAGACATGGGAAGGGTTCCCATGTCATCTTATTGCAAATGTGGTCCTGAGCAGAAGCACAGCCTGGAGAGTGTTTTTAGCAGATATCTCATTGATGCTGCTGTTATCAAATGCATCAGCTGAGGTTTTCTGATTAGTCATTTGTTTAGGCCCAGCTGTAGTTACACCACCATGCCAGCCAAGAAGACATCGGCAACATATCAGGAGTGACAACATACTGCTCACAGGCAAATGAAGCTTTGAAACACTGAAGCTGATCCAATAGGTCAGCACCAAAGATAAACACTGCTTGGAATAGTTGAGCGATCCCTTCTGCTTGTGATGCCACAACTTCCCCTTCCTATTTATCCTAAAATCTCCAACCTTTTTGTTTGCCACAAAAACTAACAAACCCATTTTTTTAAAGCCTGGGCACAATGTTCTGTATCAACATCAGACTATACGTTTGCAGCACAGGACTGATCTGTGGAAGACCTCAATGCAATGCATCTACACATGAAAAACGATGCTGTTTTGCATGAAGATCATTTGTTGATAATAGCGGGAGCCTTTACTAAAATGTCATCTTGCTATTAGCCAGGATACCTAAACGCAACACACACGCACACACACACACACACACACACACACACACACACACACACACACACACAGGCGAAGTTGAAATGCAGCTTTGACAAACTGCCTAACTTAGACCGCGTCAAAGTGGTTGCAGTTCACTAAAAAGACGCGAGAAACTTTGCTATCTCGAAATGTTATCAGCGGTTCGTTTATTGAAAATCATTAAGCTACATGGAAAAAGCTAACAGTTAATGTACATAAGGCTCTGCAGTTAAGTTAGTTAGCTTTACCCAGTTTTCGGTGCTACTTAGACGTTGACTTTCAGACATATCTATAACGTTATTTGGCCAACCTATACCTTCCAACTCTGCAAGCTCATTGTTAACGTTAATTTAAAATTATCCATGAGGGTGCTGTAAACTTTTAACCTTGTGTGCTGGCATCAGTCTTAAAGATATCTGCATCTAGCCAAACAGCTAATTAGCTAGTAAGCTAAGCTAGCTGCTACAGTCGGAACGTTCTGAGTCTCCTCTTTTCATCTTCGTCAGTACCCTTCTCTCCGTCCTCTGCGCTTTGCCACACATTAACCTAAGGCCTTTCTAGCTTTCCTCAAAAATAGTACTACTTCACTTTGTGAAATCATATGTATCTTGTGCCAAATACGTGTGTATCTAGTAGTTAGAGGTGATGCCCCGAGTCGAACAGACCCCCTCCCTCAACACCAAGCAGCGGTGTCACCAAAGCGGGCTGGCCGTTGTGTCTCCAGAGCCTGAAGGCCCCAGCGTCATCCTGAGTACATGGTCGAAAAGGCTTGAAATAAAACAATGACAACTTGTAATTGTTCATCTCTGGTACTCGAATACCAGTCGCCTTACCTTTGCTTTGGTAATGATGTGTGTGGCTAGTTTAACAACCGCGAAATTTCCCTTGCCGATGGTCCGCTCGATTTCGTAGTAGCCCACTCGGGCTGGGGGGGGCCTGGTGGCCGAAGTGTGGCCAGGATTGGTGATGCACCCAGTGGCCGTGCTGGTACGACTGGAGTGGTTGATCCCGGAGGATGGCTGGGCTCGGTTCTGGGAGCCCATGCCTGCGTGGGTCGGTCGGGCAGAGTGCGTAATCCCGGCCGCAGTGGACCCAGCAGCACCTCCGCTTGACACGGCCGCCATCTTCTCGCCTCTCTGCGGGAACAACAAGCAGCCTTGCGCAGCGCGCATCGCGGGCACGCCCCCGCCCTGCGTCATTTTACGTGAAACGCTCCTCCGCAGCGCCCTCTCTAGGTTGTAACCATGGTAACTATCAGCGTAACAAATTACTTCATCCACAGAAACGTACTGTGGTTGCCTTGGCGACAAAGAAGTGCGCATTATCACTGTGGTTCCCATGATTCAGTGATTCCTTGTAAACTGCTGCACTATGGATGATCTGAAGAGTTCATGAGGCTTTAAAGGTATACGCCACTCTAACATCGCAATGATAGATTTAAATAATGTAGTTAATGTACAAAAACAGACATCCTCAAGTCTTCATTTCACTCCTTTACTGTTCGAACACACATATGTGACATCGTGAATATCTACACAAAGGCATATTCATTGTTTCTACCGATAAAAAAAAATGCACCCCCCCCCCCATAGCTTCCACGTAAACGCAATGAATGAATGAATGCCAAACTAAAACTAAAAACTTTTTTTTCCCTCACAGCATTGAGCACATTTAAAAGAAATACTTTATTTGAATAGGGGACTTTTCCTGTGCTTTTACTTGGCCTTTTGATATTGTGTGCTGTCCATTGCTAGACATGGGTCATCATCTACAGTCACATTTCAAATAAAATATTTATGTAAAATAAATACGTGAATCAAATTATATTACTGATCAAAATATGTGCTACGTGACACCGATTTAGAATAATTGCTCATGTTTTTTTAACAACAATAATAATGCAAGACACATAGCCCGCATGGAAATCCAAAGAAGCCTAAAATATCTATTACCTAAATTCAATAAAAGTGCTAATTTAATAATTTAAACAAAAACAATTCAAGCAAAATTAAAGGGGTCGTCTCATATCATACTATGCTATCTGGTTTAATATAACCTGTTGTGCAGACTTGCTGTAGAATAGGCCGTCGCTGTCTCACCAGGTTGTAGACAGCACCACCCCGTGGTAGAGAGGCGTTCCTGCAGCTACCAAATAAGCATATGAGGCTGCTGCCCTGGGTTCAAGACCCCAGGGCCCATGCGAATTCATATTGTAATCACACTGAATCTCAGTGCCACGGCACCGCGAAGACAGGCCGTGACAGCCGCTCACTTCGGACAGACTTGGAAAAACACGTTGTGATATTTTTGTTTTTCACACGGTCCGCGAATCTGGGACTGACTCCGACATCAAAAGATGGAGCTGCCTGATCGGCATACGAAGCAACGATGCTAACGTTAGCACAGCTAGCTAGCATTCTGTTATGCTATGCTATGCGCTTCAGGTGACTGGGAAATGAGGAGCATTGCCATCTTGCTGTTTTGAAACTCGTGTCATTGGTTGCATAGCCGACAGCGTCGAAGTTGTTACGGATGTCAAATGGACGAGGGGCACGTCTTTGGCTAATGTAAACAACCCGTTGTGTCTTTAGCTTCTCGGTTAGCAATTGTTGTTATTGTCGGTCATCGCTGAAAGTGGCACCGTTAAGCTCGCTAGCCTTCGATCTGTAACTGTATCTGAATGGGGTGGAGTTGTCATTTGTATTGCCCAACAGGCTAGGATAACATTAGGTATCTGTTGTCAGTTTAGGAAGAAGGTGTCAGACATAATGGTGTTGAGGAGTTGCTGGAAATCTCGACATAAAAACAGAAGTGGACGTTCGCCTTTCTGGATCCGATCGGGACTGGCCGTCCTTCTCTGGATATGTGTGTCACAGTTTATTTGTGAGGCGGTGGGGGAGAGCAAAAGCGTCGTCCAGAAAGATGCAGAGTTTGATGTCACCTATAATGACACGGTTACAAGTGAAAACCAAACCATCTATGCTTTCAATCACACTGTCTCCAGGAATAAGGTGCGTCTATACCGTCGGACGAGGACATTTGTTTTGCTCTGAATGACATCAAGTAATACTGAGTGTGATTTGGTCTGTTCTCTTTTCCCTGTCTTTGGCTCTCAGACGGAGGGAGTGCGTGTGACTGTGGATGTGCTGTCACAGGGTTTCGAGAGTCCTATCCTGTTTGTGGTACGACAGAAGCAGGCTGTCCTGTCATTTCAAGTCCCCCTCATACTAAGAGGCCTGTGAGTATCCGCACTCTGTATCAGCTGTGAAGCCGGACTCACCCGGAAGAAAGAGCTCTCCTTTCAAACCAACTGAAAAACACTCATGGTGCTCCTACAACACCATGAAACACCTCTGAACTGAACAGACCAACAGTACTGCTAACAGCCTCAGGAAATGATGTTCTTTAAATTGTAGAGTAGGTATGAGATCAGGCCAGATATGAATGTCTCACACATTGTTTGTGTGTGTGTGTGTGTGTGTGTGTGTGTGTGTATATATATATATATATATATGTGTGTGTGTGTGTGTGTGTGTGTGTGTGTGTGTGTGTGTGTGTGTGTGTGTGTCACAGCTTCTAACATGATCTGGGTCATATATAATAAATGGCAAACACACACAAAGGATTTATGTTCTATGGTGTGTCTATGTCAAATTTAGCAAACATTCAGATTTTGCAACTCAGATTGAATTTTATCTGCAAAGTCCTCTGCAGAGAATGACAGAGAAAAGGGAAGACATTAGCTGTTGGTACAGATTTAACTGTGCGTCATCACAGCCTAAAAGACCAAATTGACTGTAAGGCAACCATCCACAATGCTGAATAGTTTTTAGTAGGCTTTAGGCCTATACTAGGCCTTTATAAATGTCTGAGTACATGCACATATGTGGATGCTACACAAAGTAATGATTCAAAGTTCTCCTAAGGGAGATTGTAAGCCATTATCTGCTTTATTGGTGCTGCTGTAAACTGGAATTTGCCCTTGCAGGACTAATAAAGGAATATTGAATTGAATTGCTATAGCTTCAGGTTATGCCATAAAGATAATGTTCCTGTGTGGTGTAGAGAGCTGCATGTACATTTAATTGCTCTGTAAAAGGAGGAAGCTTGTAAATGAAAGCTGTGTCTGTTGTCAAATCATTTGTAGTATTGTATGTATGTAATAGTTGTAGTTGGACATTTGCTAGAATTACAGTCATTACTTCTGTCCTGGATGGAGTTCGTATTATGGACAGGAGGAAACCACAGAAACAACAGCCGTAAGCTTTCGATTGTGCCGCAGTGATTATTGGGCCCACATCTTTTGTAACCTGACCTAATCAGGTGGGATTTCATAACAGATTAGACGTTGAGCTGGCCAGCAGCCCATCTGTATCGTGATCTGTGTCTCCCACACTCAGAGGAAGTCTCTGTGGTTGTGCAACACCAGAGTGACCTAGCCATATTCTTGCTTATTCAGTCTTATGGCCAGGCGTGTTTTAACTGATCGCCAATGAACCTTGGAATTTCACTTCCTCCTCTGAGAATCATCAGTGCAGATCTGAGGAGCGCAATTTACTGTAAATGAGTTATTTCAGTCATCAGAGGGAAGTTCATTCTGTTTTACGTAGTCTCTGTCACATGCGCCCTTTAAAGGAATCCACTTCCATGTGTGCATTTAGCAACATGTTCCAAGGCTGGGTTTTTATTGATTTTGCTCAAAGATTATTGAAGACACATTATCGATTATGTCATGTGATCCTGAAACAGCAATGCTTGCAAATGTAGTACTTGTCTTACAAGGTTAAAGAGTCTTATTTCTCTTCTTATCATGTCACAAGTCCATGTTTTTGCTTTGATTTCTTTCTTCATAGAATCACGCATTGCTTTATTTAAGTGTATAATCTATTCTGTGAAATGGTAAAGAGCTTTCAAAAGATATGATATAAAGATCTTTTATGTATTTATTTTCACGAAAAATCAATTTAAGCCCTCAGTAATAGAAAAACTCAGACCTTTTTTGTGTGAACTTGAACTCTCTCTCTCCAGCTACCAGAGGAAGTATCCTTACAATCATGTGGGCCGGACACTGTGCCAGCCTCCGACCCGCGCCGCTTCCGAGACCCAGTACTTCTTTGTGGACGTGTCTACCCTGTCCAGCCAGGGTACAAACTACCAGCTCAGGGTCAGCCGTGTTGAAAGCTTCACTCTGCAGTAAGTGACATCTGATATCTAATCACACAAACACAGTCGCTGCCTGAATTCGCTGCTTAATGCATTTGCCATCAGGTTGGACTTTATAGTTACCAACAAGTAACCTACTACTATGTCTGATTTTCACCTTAATTACAGGACAGACAAGAAATTCAGCTTCACCGCATCACCATCCCAACCTCAGGTACGCAGCTCAGTACCACAGCTTTGTGTGTTTGTAAGCGTGGCACTAAGCGCTACTTAACAGCAAGGAGAGCTGTAGATGTAGATTGCAGACGGGGGTGAGGGGGTACAGATGACGAGAAACATGAGAGAAGCTGCGGAAAGTACAAGTGAAAAAGAGGATGGTAAGAATGGAAAGACCTTGTGATTTTACGCAGTTTTTCATGCAGCAGCATTGCTGTCGTTCTGCTTTTCAACACGTGAAAAAGAGAAGAAGCTTTTGTTTCATCATGTTGTGCTTTTTGTTGTGGAAATTGTCACATCCTCCTGATACAGATCACCAGATAGCAGAGAAAGACGGGACTCAGTGAAAGGGCTGATCTAGTCTGAATCTGTGTTTTCTAATCCCCTCTGATGACTCCCTTCCTGACTCCTTATCTTTATTCCTATTCTTTCTATTGCCCCTTATCTCAGTACTTCAAGTATGTCTTCCCGGATGGGGTGGACACTGTGATCGTCAAAGTCAACTCAGACATGAACTTTCCCTGCTCCGTCATGTCCGTCCAGGACATCCAGGTACAGTTATTCTGCCTTTTCATCCCCTCAAGCCAGACGGCTCCTGTCCTGAAGTGGCCCTTGGTATTGTGGTCAGCATGCAGTAACACCCTTCGACCATATGGTGGCATAATAGAGATCATTGCAACTGTGTCAATGTAGGACAAAGCAAATCTTGACAATTTTATGACGTTCTTTTTATTAAATTTAGATGGATTTAGCTGAGATTTTACACATTGCTTTTTTCCGTGTTTAATATCACTCTATCTTTCATGTAATCTTCTTCATCTTCTCGTGCCTCTCGCCTTTACTCTTTTAATTCTCCGTGTTGCTCTCCTTCTCTCGCTTTCTTTTCAGTGCCCCGTCTATGACCTTGACAACAATGTGGCCTTCATTGGGATGTACCAGACTATGACCAAAAAAGGCGCGATCACTGTGCAGGTAGTGTTTGACGCACAGTCGCGTCTATGAAATACGTAGTGCAAACCTTTGAGACAAAGCGTCGCGTAAAGACCCCTCCATCAACACACGAGCAGGCCTGTATCGTATCTTCTAACATCTCTTTCTGTCATCTAGAGAAAAGATTTTCCCAGCAACAGTTTCTATGTGGTGGTGGTAGTCAAAACAGAGGACGAGGCGTGCGGCGGTCCGCTGCGCTTCTACCCTCTCCGTCCTGATGAGCTGATTGATGCCGGCAACCGCACCAAGGTCCTTGATGTGATAGTCTCCCCTGCTATCAACTGTAAGTCATGAGTTTGTAAATGTGAACAGCTCAGACAGGAATGAATGACACGTGGATTTGGAGAAAGAAATGGTGCATAACTGAATGTGTTTATAATGCCGCGCAGTCAAGACCATGCATTATTGGCCTGTGCATAGCTTTACAGTAAAAATATCTGTATTCATGCTCCACAGCGGAGGTGTATGTGATGGGTATGCTGTTCTGTCTGGGTATCTTCCTCTCCTTCTACCTGCTCACTTTGCTGGTGGCCTGTCTGGAGAACAAGCGGTAAGACATTTTTCCCTGCAACCAAAACAATGGCTAGTTCCCACATTCACTTCATACACAGGCTTGCGTCACTGCTGAGAAAAAGTCCTTGTAGTGATATAGGTTTCTCCCCTGTAGCCACAGACAGTCCTCGTTACAGCTGTTTAAACCTCAGAAGCAACTGTATTAACTTTAAATGGGTTTCTGTGGTTAGATAAAAATCTTTTCAGCACTACGAATACACAGCAATTCCAAGTTCACAAGGTTCAAACATATATATATATTGTTGTTCCCAGTTCAACTAAGGGGTTTGGATCTCCAATAGCAGAACGTAGATTTATACAACTGCACCACAAGAGGAGCACTTCACTGAATACAAATGATTTGAATTTGCATGTTTTCCTCTCTGTTTCTGCAGAATGAATAAGAAGAGAGACGTGTTCCAGGATCCTGCTGACATGTCGCCTGCTGAGACAGGTAACCCAGCAACTAGCTATGATGGAGCGACCCGTTAGGGGGTGTGTGGAGCATACCATTATCTTAAAGTCGTGAACCTGTCCTGCCATAGTATATATCCAATGTTAAACCACACTTAACATGCAGTATAGTAATCATTTAACTGAAGCTATTTATGTAGAATTCAACCTGCCTGTGTGTACTGAATATGCCTTTCATCCTCTCTCCCTCATGCTAATGTGTGGTTCAGCCTCTCTGCTTGGGAAGAACGGAGATGGTATAACGACACAGTTACTCCTATCTTATTGCTTTTTCTCACACTGTGTAGCTTGTCTGCAGATGCTCTGCATGCATTAGCTCACAAATGATCACTGTCTTGCCACATTCACATTCATGGTCTGTGCGGAGACATAAACATGGCGCTATCTGAAGCGGTTACTTAAGCTTTTGTGTTTTGCATCATAGACATACAGATACACGTGACACAGCTAACCTCAAAGTGCTGCTGCTATCCTGGTAGTTTGCATGCTTTTGTCACAGTTTGTTGCCTGAAGAAACTCATAAGCATATTGTATTAAAGTCAGTGATGCTAACACTGTGAGGTTGTTCCATGAAAAAGAGGCTCGAGTGAATCATTGAGATCAATGTGTGCGCTGCTGATGTGTTTCTTCAGCTCAACACTCCATCTCAGTGTGCACCTGTGTCTTCTCACTGCAGTGTATGCTGACATGATTTGATTTTGAACTGCAGGACACTTATGTTGTCAACCGCTGCTCCTCACAGAAAATCGGCCTTTGCACCATTCTGTCTTCACATTTTCACCCATCCTACGTGCTAAAACTGATACTTCAAAAGTGTTTTTTCAGGCACAAATTCTCTAACTGGGTCCCTGCATGTGTTGTTGTCTCTCTGTGTTTGCACTGCAGGGGTTGTTCTACTAGCCAGTACTGGTTGTAGTGGTGTTTGTTTGTGTTTCTTTGCATATACTCAACTGGAGGTTTTAAATGTGCATGTCTCCACAGGAAAGACTCCAGCCTCGCCGTATGAATACGGCTCCTTTGGTGAGTTTTGGTCATTTCTGTTTTTCCTCATGTGTTTGTTTGTGTGTAATTTAAAAAACCATTTCTTCTCCCTTCTCCTCCAGCTGACAACGGCAGTACACTCAGTTCAGAGGCCATCACTGACAGCGCCACATCAACTGACAACAACTATGGTTACATGGGTATGGATAACATGCATGCACACTTTATTTCTGGCCACCGCTGTCACTTTGCAGAATGCCTCCACAGCCTGGCTTGCGGTTCACTTCCTGCAAGCAGCTCTGGCCCCTCACTGTTTTTCTGTGTGTCTCTGTTCATCAGGACAGGAGCCTTTCAAACGTCGCCCAATCCTCAATCACCTTCAGCACATAACCATCCGCATTGGTGACACGCTGCCGCATAATTAGCCGAATCAGTTCAGAGATTTACACCAAACCAATCAGCACTGTGTGAATCATACTTCAATAATACTTGGATGTTGATGCCAGGAAGTGGCCAAATTCCTAATAGTGCCAAGATCAAAGCATGACGATCATTATAATGTCTCTTTAAAATGTTAGAAAATTGTAAAGAAAATCTCAAAGGTGTGATGTGTTTGAAATCTTTTAATTGATCAGATTGTCCCTCCAATGAGTTGGCTCTTTATTCTCGCTGTGACCTCCTCCTCCCGCCTCTCTTCGTCAGAGCGAACGTTGGACAGTGTCGGGCGAAGCAGGCACGAGTCTCTGAGCTCCGTGGAGGAGGACGACTACGACACGCTGGACGACATCAATTCAGACAAAAACATCGTCCGCACCAAGGTACACCTTACGTCTCCGTCTCAATGCACGCGAGTCGTTTTATTGGAAATTGCAAATCATCGCAGTTAGCTGCTAGACATGTCAGGATGTGTGAATGTCACCCACAATCAGTAATGCCCTTTTTATTATCACAGAAATTTCTATGCGTGTCCGACCTGGCCCGCAAAGACAAGAGGGTCCTGAGCAAGAAATACCAAATCTACTTCTGGTGAGGACACTCACGGTTAATGACAGATACCAATGAAGAGTAGAATCAACTGCAGTGATACAATACAAAGAATCCTTTACGTCTCCTCTCCAGGAACATTGCTACCATTGCCGTGTTCTATGCGCTGCCAGTCATCCAGCTGGTCATCACCTATCAGACGGTACGCTGATCAGTGTCAAACCGTGATATATGAGATATGATTTGTTTGTGTTGAAGCATTCAAAATACATCAACGTGCTGAAGTTAAACCCATTCTGTTCTTCAGGTGGTCAACGTCACAGGAAACCAGGACATCTGCTTCTACAACTTCCTGTGTGCCCACCCCCTGGGAGCTCTCAGGTGTGTGGCTAGTGCCTAGATGTTTTATCACAACCACAGCATGGCCAACAGATTACATATGTGTGTTTGCTTTGACTAACTCTCAAGTGTTGTTCCACATAGCGCGTTCAACAACATCCTCAGTAACCTCGGTTACGTGCTGCTGGGACTCCTCTTCCTCCTCATCGTCCTCAAAAGAGATATCGTCCACAATCGCGCCATGGTCCGCAACGACCTCAATGCGTTGGTAAGACACGTGCACACAGGCAGATGTATTTGTATTTGGAATAATAGTGGGATGTTATTGTGCATGTAGTCAATGTGCGTGCGTGCGTGCGTGCGTGCGTGCGTGCGTGCGTGCGTGCGTGCGTGCGTGCGTGCGTGCGAGTGAGTGAGTGACATGGCAAAGATGGTTTTCAGCCCTGTCCCTAGATTGAATTACGATTGGTAGTGATTAAAAACATGATCATTAGCATCATTTGCTATAGCATGCTAGTGTTTAGACACAGTGTCCTCAGTGTTGAAGGGAGGATGCAGGCACATCCAGACACACACAGTATATTTGCAAGATTTGCATTTATTGAACATCACTGTTCAGTTACTGCTTTATCTGTCACCTTCCAGGAATGTGGTATCCCAAAGCACTTTGGTCTGTTTTATGCGATGGGAACTGCTCTCATGATGGAGGGCTTGCTCAGTGCCTGCTACCACGTCTGTCCCAACTACACCAACTTCCAGTTTGGTAAGACTACTCATGTTCTTACTAGGACTTCCTGTGTCCAATGTTTGCCTGTACGATGTCAAATCTGCATCCTGCACGCAGCTTTCTGTTGTTTCTTTTATTCTAATAGAAATAGATTATTGACACTCTCTGTATTATGGAGAGTTTTGCTTTGTTATTCTTTGATTATCTGACATGAGAAAGGGTCAACCTGTCGTTGTAAAGCCTCCGTCTTTCTTGGCAGACACCTCCTTCATGTACATGATTGCTGGACTGTGTATGCTGAAGCTGTATCAGAAAAGACACCCGGACATCAACGCGAGTGCGTACACTGCCTACGCCTGCCTGGCTGTGGTCATCTTCTTTTCTGTGCTGGGGGTGGTGCGTACACACACATACAGACCACATGGTAGACCAGGCCTGGGTGTTGTTTAACAAGGAAAAATACACATACACACTGTTTGTGACATCTGTTTGCAGGTGTTTGGCAAAGGAAACACCGTCTTCTGGATTATTTTCTCAGTGATCCACATTCTGGCCACTCTCCTCCTCAGCACACAGCTCTACTACATGGGCCGATGGAGGCTGGGTAAGATCGCAGCAAGAAACCTACAAACTCCTGTCTTTAGATCTTTAACCCATTTATTTGCTTTGATATTAATTGGACCAGTGTTTGAGGAGCAGCTGACTCTTTGTCTGTGTGTCTGTGTCAGACTCCGGGGTGCTCCGCAGGATCGTGTACATTGTCTACACAGATAGCATTAGACAGTGCAGTGGACCTATGTACATTGTGAGTAATGGCCAGAAACATCTGAGTTTCAATTCGATTGTCAGGAGGTTAAATTCGTAGTAATTCAAGTCCAGATTACCTGCTTGTTAATCATGTTTCCCGCTCTGTCTCTGATAGGACCGCATGGTTCTGCTTGTGATGGGGAACATAGTCAACTGGTCTCTGTAAGTGTGTTTCTTCTTTGACTTGGCGATAAGTAGAAAGAATGAAAATGAAAATGTAAAATGCAGGACTAAATGATGGCCTCCTCCTCCGCCTGCTGCTCCCTCTCTGCAGAGCTGCCTATGGCCTCATAGAGCGACCTAATGACTTCGCCTCCTACCTGTTGGCTATTGCCATCTGCAACCTGCTGCTCTACTTTGCCTTTTACATCATTATGAAGGTATGTTTATTCATGGTTTTAAGCAGCATTTAGATTTAGAAAAGCACAAATGTTTTGTATTTCTAAAGCTTTTTGTTTGTTTGTTTCCTGTATGTGTTCAGCTACGGAGCGGTGAGAGAATCCAGTGTCTGGCATTGGTGTATATCCTGTTCACGGCCGTGGTGTGGGGCTTTGCACTGTATTTCTTCTTCCAGGGCCTCAGCACCTGGCAGGTCAGTAACTCACACACATGCACTCACACAGAAGGAGCATCAGCCTCTTAGCCAGTGAGAGCACACGACTTTCCTGAATTCCTCCATAACGTGGCTTTAGTTCACCGTGTGTTTCCCTGCGGACACAGAAAACTCCAGCAGAGTCTCGTGAGCACAACAGGGACTGCATCCTGCTGTCATTCTTTGACGACCACGACATCTGGCACTTCCTCTCCTCCATCGCAATGTTTGGATCCTTCCTGGTATGATCACGTTTGGTGTGTGTGTGTTTTAGTTCATTTGAAGTGTTAACCCTCACCCTTGTAACCCCTCACCTTTCCCATTCCCTCCTAGGTGCTCCTAACTATGGATGACGACCTCGACACCGTCCAGAGAGACAAGATCTTCGTCTTCTAGGTTTATCAGATCATCCGTGATGGGCTCAGCTCTTCCTCTCTGCCTTATCTCTCTCCGTTTGCATCTCCATCTTCTTGAAAAAAAGCACAGCCAGTAGCCTGTTTTTCCCTGGGCTGTACAGCGGGCACCTGTCTGCCTCTCATAGCCAGTCAGCCAATGGAGGAAGGGCAGCAGCCCCTCCCTCCACCTGTATGGACACAAATGTGCCAATGAGGAGCTGCGTCGACGTCAAGTGATGCTGAAGTGTGTTGTCCTTTCGCTGCCATCATCAGTATAACTGTCGTGATCGATGTTTACTTACCGCTGACGATGGAGATAACAACGTATACATCCAAATTAACTTATTTTCTACTGTCCGCATTACATTTGACCTGCAAATCAACAATGCATTTTGAAATTACCGTTTGTAAGCTGTTTATATGCTGTGTGAGTGTTTGTACAGGCGTGAGTGTGTTTACAAACGTAAGTGTGAGAACATGAATCCCGTCCAGTCTGTCAGTGGCCTTTAATGTTCTAATCACGTTAGTCACATACTGTGCTCTGATTGGTCAGATGCTCTAGCGGTTCTTCTCATTGGAGAATATGATGATTGTATTAATTTCTCGACTGCCCTCAAGTCTGAATGCAAAAGGTTTTCTTGCACTGTACTGTATGAAAAACATGATTTTAATGTCAAACATTGCATTGAGCAGTTACTGAATAAAGGCCTCATTTTCATATTTATATTTGCCATTTTCTGCATGTTCTGATGGTGACTGCTATCATTAAACCTGATGAATGTGTGGATGCTTGTCTGTGTGTACATGCACAAACAATAGATTCAGTAGGTGAGAAATATGAACATATATATATATATAAAATTATATTTATTAAAATGTTTTATAGAAAAATACAAATATATATGCACAAAAGACTTTTTCTCTCTGCCTGCACAAGTCTACACTCAACAACCACTCACTGCTTCTGCTGTGCCAACAGCTGTGGAATATGGAAAAGTAATAACAGTCACAGTTAAGGAGGCCGGACTTTGCCTGGGAGTTTTAAAAAGGAATGAATCAAAGAGGGCACAGGACTCTTGACGTGAGGCCCTGTCACAGCCACGAACGCTCCAAAGTCCTCAGTGACGCGTCCGGATCACCAGGACTGAACTGTGTGTCCTGTCCTCAGTAATGATAGACTCTGATCTGGTTGTTATCGTCTAGGCCCAGCTGGACCAGGCCGCTCTTGGTTGAAGGAGCCTGATAGCGAGTGAACAGAGGTCTGGAACACAGAGTTAAAGACAGCAACTGTGCTCACAAAACAAGTAACAGTGTGATTGAGACAACAGATGGAAATTGTGAAATAGTAAAAGTGAAGTCAAAGATCCATTCATTGAGTACATCAATGAATAAAACTGTGAATTAAGTTTGAACTGATTTTCGGTTTGCTTTTTACTAAATGAGTGGAGGTTACTGTGTTATGTCAGTTTCAGGCTCCATACTCATGGAGCCAGGAGTATGAATGACAGAAGGATACATGCTGGTGTCTTTCTTGCGCATCTCCAGCCACCTCTTGTTGCCGTCGATCAACCCCTGCAGTCTCTGGCCATCTACCTCCACTGACTTCTGCATGGAGCGCAGACTACGACCATGTTCGCTAAGATACACATGAGCACACACAGTTTTATGATGGTGGTAGGTGCATTAAGGACAGCCAGGCTGTGTGTGCAATCTATACTGACAGCATACCTTGCAGACGTGTATGATGAGTAAGCTGAGGTTGGTCTCATGGTGCTGGAGCTTACTGGGTCCATAGCTGCTCCTGGAGAACAAAACAGCAGTTCAGGACCAACAATAATGATAGCAACTGACCAAAAAAACCACACTTTTTACAAGTTGCACTATTGGTGATTCACTCATTCTAAAGCAAAATGAGGTGTCTGCTGGCGTACTGGGGAATATCTGGCTCCATCGGCTGTTGATGAGGTCCTCAGAGGCCCTCAGCCCACTGCTGATGGGGGTACTGAAGAGAGGGCTGGCTGCAGCGGTGCCTTGGGGCATCCAGTTCCAGGACGGCTCTGAGAGCCTCACTGGGGGAGGTGGGGCTAAGGAGCTGGGGCCCAGGGTGTGCATCTGGGGCATGACTGGGGCAGATGTGGAGGTGGGTGCTGGGGTGGAGTGAGGGTGAGACAGAGGCAGAGAGAAGCCTGTGTAGGGTGTGGCGCTCTGCCTCTGCGCCAGTGAACCCAACGCACTCAGGACAGTGTTGAGCTGGCCTGAGATCTGCTGTAGGGACTCTGCTAACTCCTGGACTTTGCCGGGGACGGTGGGATGACCTCCTGATGAGGGAGTGAGGGGGAAACGGAGAGCAAGTGAGGTGTCAGTGTAACAGGAAAAATACAGTAATCTGAGAAGAGAAGAAGAAAAATCAGCAATATAGCAATAATAACAGTGCATGTGTAAGATTCTTTGGTAAATTATGTAAAAGTGTTACCTGTCCCATCAGGTGGGTCACCAGTGCTGCTGAGGTCAGACTCGGTTACATCAAAGGTCACCTTCCTCTCTCCTGTCAGCCGAGACAGATCCTCAAAGAGTGGCTAAATGGAGAAAGCAACAAGACAAAGTGCAGATAATGATAGCTTTAATCTAACTCTGTCATCCAGAGTGACTTTAATACAGGTCACAAAAAAATATTCATGTGAATCCAGAGAGAGCGAGGAAATGAAAGAGCAATAAAAGAGGCAGGAGAAAACCAAAAACTTAGAGCATTTGTAAAATCTGTGAATAGATTTGTGATAAGCATTCATTTTCATCACCACCCTGAATTTTACAGGTGCTGGTTGACTTCACGGAGTCCTTTGCAGTGAATATATAAGAGCATTTAACCAAAATGAAGCCTCACTTTACAGAAACAGGCTGGTGGTTTGTCCTCACCCTGTCAGCTATAGAGCTCTCAAGCTGGTGGAGTTGCTCCTCTTTCCTCCGCAGGAGAGTGTTTCCTCTTTGAACCGTCCGCTGCAGCTCCACCACATTTCTGGCCTCCTGTCACAACGAGGGGGAAAGTAAACAGCACTTATTTTAAATCAACCTCCATCACGCAAATGACTATCCTGCAGGAGGTGGGCCGCACTCCTCCCTACCTGCTGGAGGCTTCTTATCATCTCCTCAGTCACCCTTCCTTCCTGGTTGGGGTCCTGGGAGGAGGTGGTCTGGGCTGCCCGTAGAGCTGCCTGTCTCTCCATCAGTCGCCTGCTCTCCCTCTCCAGGAAGAGTTTGGTTTTTTGGATGGATGCTCCGTGTGAGGAGATGTAGCGTCTGAAGCTGCACACAGAGATGTGGGGAAGAGAGCTAAGGTTAAAAACACGGACTGTCTTCTAAAGCATGAATGTTCTGATTTTTTTTATATTTTTACAAGCCAGCAATGTTAGGCCTGCTATCAACTGTATATAAGCTAAAATGACATGACCCCTGCTATGTCGAAGATGTCTTGCTCTACATCTCTGCTCTGATTCACTCTAAATACCAAAGAGGCCGAAATTGTGTTTTTATAACCACAGTTTTTTTCTCTATCTCATATGTCTGTCTCGTCTTACTCGTCCATGCTGCTGTCGAAGATGTCTTGCTCTACATCTCTGCTCTGATTCACTCTAAATACCAAAGAGGCCGAAATTGTGTTTTTATAACCACAGCAAGATGTCTTGCTCTACATCTCTGCTCTGATTCACTCTAAATACCAAAGAGGCCGAAATTGTGTTTTTATAACCACAGTTTTTTTCTCTATCTCATATGTCTGTCTCGTCTTACTCGTCCATGCTGCTGTGGCTGTCAGGTACAGGGGAGAGTGGTGGGTCGTCCAGGTCTTCTACATGTAGCGATGAGTCTCTCCTGTCACTGGGGGGCGCCGTCACCTCTGCTTTCTCTGCCTTCTTTTCATCCTGTTTAGGTTCTGGTCTGGGGCAGGAGCTCACTGCTTCACCTTCTTCCACCTCACTGTTTGGACAAAACAAAAAGGCGACCGTTGAAAATGCAAACAAACTTGCATGGGAACACTGGAAATCACTGCTGTCTCCACAGTTTAGCCACTGCACCGGCAGAAGCCGCAAAGTAAACAGGATGTGTGGATGTCCCGCCTTGGAAACTCTACCTGACTCTGCGACTGAGGCGGTCGCATCTCTCCTGCAGCAGCGCCACCTTGCTCTCCAGCCGCTCCTTCTCCGCCTTGGCCCTCCTGCTCTCTTCTCTGGCTTTGTCTCTCTCCTCTCTCAGCCTCTCCTCCTCCTTCTTGGCCTCGCTTCTCTCCTCCCTCGCTTTCTGGATGAGTTCTCTGGCTTGATGTTTCTCCTCTCTCATCCTCTCCAGCTCCTCCTTCAGCTGGTCTCTCTCCTGGATTAGCCGGGGTAAGGCCTGGACACACACACATAGGTGGAGGAACAGAGGGTTGATGGACGGGCGGGTGGGTGAATATAATCTCTATTTTCAGAAATGTGTCCCACTTCTATCTGTCTGTCCATTTCGTCCTCATCTTCCTGAAGTTTCTTCCTCCTCCTCTTCAGATCTGCTGCCTGATACGAGACAGAAACCATTAGTCCATGTGGTTTGAGTCTATCAGTGATTAATGGTACATACAGTGTGGCATAGAGGACCTTGGTCTGGAGCATGGCCTCCTGGCTCTTCAGCTCTTTGGCTCTCAGCTCCATCTGATCTGCCAGATCCTGCAGTTCTGACTCCTAACAGAAGAAATAAGACAGATGTATTCTCTGGAATGAAGCACTCAGGCTTCCTGTTACTCTACCTCAGTTTGGTGAGCAAAATACGGTTTGAGTAGCATGGACTGGAAATATATTTTACACTAAAAGCATCCATTTAAAACCCAAACACGCACAGTGATACCAGATGGAAGGAAGCTTTTGACATTGAGAGGCAGTGTAATTGCACTACAGGTTCGTCGTCTCACCCTGCGCGAGTGTGTCAGCTGTGTCTTTTGTATCTGTGTGTTGAGCTGCAGGCGGAGTTTCTCCAGTTGGATGGCGTGCGAGCTCTGGAGACGCTCTCTGTCCTCCTGCAGAGTAGAGAGCAAGCGCTCCCTCTGAGCGGTCTCCTGGAACACACATCCACACACACACAATATATTATAAACTTGGGAAAATCAGCCAATTAGGGTTGACTAGTGTTAGGTTTGTTGGTTTGTTCCGTTTTTTGATGTTTCTAACTTGTGCTGGTTTAGACTTTGGGAGAAATGACAAATAAAAACAAAACAAAGCTGATCATTTTACTTTTTTTTTTAAATGCCTGCTGGGAAAAAAAAGTATAGCACACTCCATTGTTGCAAGTTGCACTGGATGAGGGCCTGGATCAGCTACATGTGGAAGAGAGATGCTCTCTGACCTCATCCAGGTATTTTTCCCTGATGTTGTTCATCTCTCTCCTGTGGTCCTCCCTCAGCTGCTCCAGCTTCCTCTCATGGTCACGCTGCACTTCCTCCCGCACTTCCTGGAGAACATCAGCCAGCTAGACAGTGACAGCAAAGGCCAGTTTACACTTTAAAGTTATAATCTGCTGAAAACGGAATTAAAGCCTCAACTCATATTCAGAAAGAAATACACGATGATGAAATTCACACACGCACACAGCTGCTGTGAGTGTGTGTGTGTGTGCATGTGTTTGTGCATGTCCTCCAACCTCTCGGTGGTACTCTGCCAGCTGCTGTTCAGGTCGTGGACTCATGAGCTCCCTCCTCCTCTCTGTCATTTTGACCTTTGTACAGACAAAAGAGTGCAAAAACAGAGACAGACACACATATACAGAGATCATTAATCCATGTCCCTTCAGTCCAATGCCACCATGTACCAGCAAAACTGAGCAAACACAAACTTTTGGTTCTCTTGCTGTTTGGTGTTCACATAAATATAGCACATTAAAACAACGCAGTCACATATTCCATCAAGATCATTTTTTAACATCTAAGTGTTTCAACTCTATACTAATATATACAAAAAAAATCAGCGTTAAAGGAATATTTTCATGGACAAAATACAGTCATGGAAAAAACTATTAGACCACCCTTGTTTTCTTCAATTTCTTGTTCATTTTAATGCCTGGTACAACTAAAGGTACATTTGTTTGGCCATTTTCCATGTTTTTCTTGATAATAACCAAAATCACGTTCTTACATCAATAGCTATGGCACTGTACTGCCAAAACAGCTTTTAGGCATGTTTTCTTTTTTAAGATTTAAGATTAAGATTTACTTTTTATGATCACTGCACACACACTGCACACACATGCTACAGGGAGGAGACTGCACACACGCCATGCTTCGTGATATTTTCTCCGCGTTTCACCCATCCTCAGTCCGTCGTTCCTCCGCGGCCTGCCAGCTGATGCCGGTGCCCGCGCCCGGGGACCCATCCTTTTTTCGCCACCGTTTAAGGAGGAAACCCTGGGTGAACACGGGGAGAACATGCAAACTCCACACAGAAAGGCCCCCTTATTCCTCGAGCAGCAGGCACTGAAGACATGGTGGACACGCCACTAGCGGGATTCGAACCGGGGACCTTCTAGCTGTGAGGCGACAGTGTTACCACTTGTGCCACCGTGCTACCCTACTTAGTCACATGATACACACAGGAGTCAGTACCATTGTTTTTGATGACTGCAGCCATGCGTCTTAGCATGCTCTCAACCAGCTCCTGACATTGTTCTGCTGTCACAGCAGCCCATTCCTGTTGCAAAACTTTAAACAAATTTGAGTTTGATGGTGTTCCACGTGTTTTCAATTGGATTTAGATCTGGTGATTGAGCAGGCCATGGTTTGAACGTTCTGGTTCTCCATCCAGGCTTTAACTGACCTTGCTGTGTGGCAAGGGGCATTGTCTTGTTGAAAAATCCAGTCATTCGAAGCAGGAAAGAATTTATCAGCTGATGGAAGAAGACTGTTTTCAAGAGTAGCCCTGTACGTGACCTGGTTCATTCGCCCTTCACAGGGCATTTGCCTTGTTCCACCCATACTGAAACAACCCCAGATCATCACCGATCCACCCCCATGTTTTACTGTAGGGGCAAGACAGTCTGGTTTGTAGGCTTCTCCAGGCTTCCTCCTAACCAGTAAGTTGGCTGGAGTGGGCATCAACTCAAAATTGGATTCATCATTCAAGAGAACCTCAACAGTCCAATCCTTGTGATCCCTAGCAAAGAGTGACTGGGCCTTCATCTGCCTTTCATTGATGAAGGGCTTCTTCTGTGCCCTGTGTGACTTCAGACCAGGTTCAAGAAGTCAGGTTCAAACTGTCCTTGCCGAACAAGTCATATTTCTCAACAGTGCCCACTCATTTTTAAGGTCCCTGGAGGTCTGACAATCACACAGGAACGGATGAGTACATGGTCCTCTCGTGGGGCAGGAAGACGTTTCCTGCCTCAACCAGCTAGCAATTTGGTAGCACCATGTTCAGCTTGCTTTTTCTTGGTGTAATGAACGGCTGTCTTGGAGATCTTCACTTTCAGTTTCAGTTCATGCCAATTTCCAACAATGCGAAGATGGCTGCCTTTGCTGCTTCACATAATTCTTTTGTTTTAGGCTTTATGTGAGAACTGACAACTTCTGAGTTGTGCTGCGGCTTGAATGTAAGCAGGAAACCACTCTAGGCCTTTGCATGTGCAGTGCTGCTTATGACATGAAATGGCCTCTTACGTACGGTGGGAATACAATTAAGCTTAAGCATGTCAAATAGGACATAACGTATTATGGAATCAGCTGCATTTTGAGTTCATTGTCTTCTTCAGGTAATACACCTTTAGTGGTATCAGGCATGAAAATGAACAAGAAATTGAAGAAAACAAGGGTGGTCTAATCATTTTTTCCATGACTGTATGTTGGTTAAACTCTTCATAGCACCATCATTTCCAAGCATTCTTGTCTTGCTGTTTGCTAAGAACATAAATAAATTAAAACTAGAGCTGAACTGAAGAGGGTGACGGGAGGATACGACACTAGAACTTGTGTAACAGAACATGTGGCCACCCACAGAAATGGCTTCAGGCTGATCTTTCCCCTACATATGAAATCCGGTATTCAGGTTAATATGCTAGCATCCAGCGTGGGCTAAGACGCTCTGTGAATCACTTGTTTTTCACTCCAGATTGCTTCATCACGGTGCCCCTGTTTGAATTCAGCTATTTGTTGGACTCAAATTGATTTTCAAACAGATGTTTGTTAAGCTATTTGCTATCTTTGTTTGCCCTGTTCAGCTTCAGCTTCAGTCTGTTTGGAATGAGATATCCCTCATTAGTCACGCGGATAAGCAGTCTCAAGTCAAGTCCTGCCAGGTGCAACAACAGAATTCAAACACTGAAATGTGAACGGCTGAACGATACTGAAATTAAAAATGAGCAGGACACAAGCAGGCCAGCATCATCCTCGGTCACCTCCTGTTTCAGAGAGCTGAGTTTCTCCTCCCTCTCTCCCTGGAGCCTCCTCTTCTCTGCTTGGAGCTCCTCTTCCAGCTCTGCCTTCAGACGTTCGGTGTCCTGCCTCTTCTGGGCCTCTAGTCTCTTGTGCTCCGCCACTCGTTCTTCCTCTAGAGTCATGCGTAACTCCTTCAGCATGACTTCCCTTTCCTCCCTGAGTGCAGGACACACAAGTCCATGTCATTTTGAGGGATCACGGGTGATTAACTGCAGCATCACTTTGAGAGCCACCTCTGTGGTGAACCTTTGTATTATGTGTTAAGGTGCATGTCTGACCTGAGTCTGAGTTGCTGCCTCTCCCTCTCACCCTCTCTGAGTTCCTTCAGCAGCCTATCAGACTCCTCATTCAGCCCAGCCTCCTCCTCGCTCCTCTTAGACAGGAGACGCCGGCGCAGAGCCCTGGGGAGCCACAGATCATCAATGTTCTTTGGCCACAAGTGTAAACACTGACACACATTGTAGTATTTGAGTTTTATAAGGAAGTGAAAGTTCGGTCTTCTATTCTTCATGCCTACCTCAGTCTTTCATTGCTCTCCTCCTTCAGCTTCCTCTCTTCCTCTTCCTCCTCTCTCCTCAGCTCCTCCTGGAGGAGACGTATTCTGTTCTCCTTCTCCTTCATCAGATGCTCCCTCTCCTCCTCCACCTCTTGGTCAGCCTTCCTCCTCTCCCTCTCCTCCTTCCTCTCTCTCAGACTCCTCTCTTCTCGCTCTGCCCTCCTCCTTTCCACCTCTTCCTCCTCTTTCTTCTCTCTGTCTTTCTGGACTCTCCAGCTTGCCTCTCCTTCCAGTGGGCTCTCTTGATTTTGCAAGGGGGGTTCAGCATCTTCGAGCTGGGTGTAGGAGGTGCGGACCAGCCGACCTCTGGAGGTTTCAGGTCTTTGTAGCTGCAGAGACATGCCCAGGCCTTCCTCTTTTAGCTGGGGCCCGACACCCTGCTCTGACTGGGGCGGGCTTGAGATGGAGGACGAAGGGGTGGACTGGTGAAGGACGAGTCGGTCAACTTTCAGAGCTGGAGTGTTGTCTTTGTCAGCAGCCGGCAAATGCCTGAAGATGGAAAAAGGTGTTATGCTCTGACCAAGGTTAAAAAAATGCTGAAAATATATTGCACGCAGCTTGCAGTGTTATTCTATTAATGGACAAGCTGTGTATATTTCCTGAATGCTGATGCCCTTCTTTTCACACAGTTTCACAAGTGACACTTTCACAGCTGAAATCCCTGTAAAAATGAAAACACTCTCTAAAAGGAAATTCAAGACATCCACTTCCTTGTGGACACACTCCTTCAAGGGGTGCTAACAACAAACCTGTTGGCATCCTCTGCTCTCTTCGCATTTGCCCGCTCCTCATTCTCTTCTTCTTCTTCTTCTTCTTCTTCTTCTTCTTCTTTTCTTTCCTCTGGACTAAGAGTGCCAGACAGGTCGTTGATGTCCAGAACTTTCTCCGACAGCTTTAGGATACAAATCCAGCAGCATTACAAAACAGGCTGACAATAAACAGGTAAATGAATGAATGAATGAATGAATGAATGAATGAATGGATGGATGGATGGATGGATGGATGGATGGATGGATGGATGGGTGTCACGCTGCCTGATGGGGGTACCTTGACGTCTATGGAGGATGATGCCTCCTCAGTGTTCTTACCCGCCTCAGACTCCTGGAATAACACACACACCAACACACTCAGCGACAAGGTAATAGTTCTGAATGAACACAGACGCACATGTATACACAAACAAAACCACACAAGAAACACTACACATGCAAACACAACCAGGGCAGTAAATCTGGAATCAAAGCAAGCAGACACTGAAAATGGAGGAGGTGATGGCGGAAGATGATTTAAGGCTCCTATGTCTTATAAAATCAGCCGTCAGTCTAAAAGCAGATAGACTACCAAAAGCCTGCACTGTCAACGGGCAAAGGGATCAGATCTATCCAATCCAGTCCTCAGGGGCTCACGTGGATCGTCCTTTGACCAACTGATATTCCAGCGTGCGAGTGACGACATCCATGCTGGGAATCACACCGGATGAGACAGCCCCTCAGGCAGTGGAGTTGGATTCTGGGAGCTACATGCAGAGATCAGGCAGGACCAGGGTTGGGGTCGGGTAGCAAATGCAGGGGTTGGGGGATGTGAGCACGCACAGAGGCAACACCAAGCCCTACCTCTGCGGGAAGGGAGCATTTTTCTGTCACATCCTTCATCTTGCCAGCAAGAGCTTTTTTCTTTCGGTCAAGCGTTTTAAGGTCCCCCAGCATCATCTTCTTGCCTAGCTTGGCTAGTCGGACTTGAGCTGTTCCAGTCTCAAAAACCTCCACAACTTCCTCCTCACTCTCTGGAGCAGTTTGGGGCTTTTGGGCATCTGATTCCTCATCTACCTCCAGTCCTCCCCCCTCTGTTTCTCCTCCTTCGCTCAGCGCACATGTCTCTATCACCTCCTCGTCACTCTCTGTCAGCTTCCTCTGGCTCACGGAGCATCTCTCCAAATCCTCATCACTCTCTCCAACGTCCTCCTCTTCCTCACTCTCAGTCTGCCCTCCCTCATCATCTACGCTTCTCTCAACTTCATCTCCCTCTTTGTCGTTCTTGTCCTCCTCCTCACCCCCTCCATCTTGATCACTTTTGAAGCATTTCTCCACAACCTCATCACTACTTTCCTCAAATTCCTGTTTCTCTTCCTCTTCCTTCACCTCTTCTTTCTCCTCCTTTAAACTCTTCACATCCTCATCACTCTCCGCACTCTCTTCCCCGTCTTTGGTCTCATCATGCTGCTGTTCATTGCAACGTTCTACTTCCTCTTCGCTGCCGTTTTCCTCTCTCTCATTGCTCTCCTCCTTCTCACTGTGCTTCGCGTTTCCTGCCACCCCACCACTTTCATCTTTCTCTTCATCATCACCTTCACAGCATTCTTCCTCTACCTCATCACGATCTACGTCCTCCTCTTTCTTACTTTCTATAGACCCTTTACTTTCTTCACGCTCTTCCTCCATCTCATCCTCCTCTTCTTTGCTTTTTCTCTCATCTACTTCCCCAGTCTGTGCCTCGCCATCTTCAAGCTCATTTCCTACCTGTCCTTTCTCCTCTGCCCCTTCCTCCTCTCTGCCCCCTCCTCCTTCATCCTCTCCCTTCTCTCTCTGAACATCCTCATCTTCCAACCCTCCTCCTCCCACCTCCTCCTCCTCCTCAACCTCATTCAAGTCCTCTGCTACCTCCTGTGGAGCAGAGAGTTCAGCTTGAGGGCTGATGGGACCTGACTCCTCCACACTGACATGGTTTCTGCTGCCCACCAGTGAGGACGGGTGGAGGTGGCGGCCCCTCAAAGAGTCCTTGGTGGAGGGGAAGGAAGAGCGGTCCATCCATCCCAAACAGAGGCACAAAGGAAGGCGTGCAGAGACACAAGGGAGAGAAAGGATGGAGGAGGACAGGTGAGGGAATGAAGGAAGGAGGCAGACAAAAAGATTGTGACCACTGCTGACAGACGGTGGGGGACTGGGGGGGGGGGGGTCTTCACACCAAAGCATGCAAAACCGCCGGAAAGTGCATTTTGCAGGGACACAGTTAGTCATAAAAACATGCAGAGAAAAATATAGACACGGTCTGGGTCTCGCTCACACTCAAACACAGACACACACACACACACACACACACAGGAGCAGGTTTGTTTGATGAACGTGATTTCTTTGTTTCAGCATTTCTCCTCCAAAAACATATATCACTGGATCTATAGACATGAGTTCTGCTCAATCACTTGGACATTATGTCAACAAAGAATACATGCATTGTAACTTTCATTACAGGGAAATGTAAAAATGAAAATGTGCAAGGTTCAGAAATTAGGACTGACTTCACAGAATCTAATGACAGTGTTGGGGAGTTGTACTGGTCTATCCTAATGGAGGCAAATAAATACATCAGAGGGACATTGGTTTGATGGTGATGACACATGCTCCCGATACAGTTTCAGAGAGCAAAGCAGTAACATTGACAGTAGGAAGACAGCAGGACAAAGAGGAAGACACAGTAGCAGCCATGCCCGTAGGACAGATCCCAGCAGCACAGCAGCTACATGAAAACATCCCGGGTCACAGTGCAAAGGTGAGAGGTTTAAAGGTCAAAGAGGTCACACGAGAGAAAGAGAAGGAATAGCAGATGGTTTAGATTCATAGTTTCATGAGGCAACAAGAAAAATCCACTACACATCCTCACTACGACAGTGAGGATGTGTAGAGACATGCACACAATTAGGACTGCCCCAAACTTAAATATATATGTATACGTGTATATATTAGCAGCTATACAAAATCTCTGGTTTAAAGATACAGAAGAAACAATGTTAACCTCCATATTTATGAATATACTGTGTGGGTTGCTAGGGTTGTGCTTCAAAAATCCCTGTAACTCATGCAATGTGTAAAAATGGAATCACTGGTCCATCCTGGTGAAAACATACTATGGCCATCATATATGGTACATACAGGACACAGAAATGACAGAGTGAGCAAGAAAGATAAAAGAAAGCTGGGAGCCACTGCAAAAGCGGATGGTGTGTGTGCGTGCGTGCGTGCGTGCGTGCGTGCGTGCGTGCGTGCGTGCGTGCGTGCGTGCGTGCGTGCGTGCGTGCGTGCGTTTTTACCTGTTGGGACGGTGGTTCAGGGCTGTGGTCTCCAGATAGAGCCAAGTCCTGCAACTCTGGCTCTGTCCTCTCCTCAGCTGGAGCTCCACCACTGGCCTCACTGTCCTAGAGCGTGCATATACACACACACACACACACACACACACACACACACACACACACACACACACACACACACACACACACACACACACACATTAAAGAAAGAAAAACATTCATACCTAAGATGCACCTTCTGGATAATTCTGGAATTAATATGAAATCAGAACCTACAAAATCAACAATGTTGCTTCTATACAAGGGAATTATCAGCCCGAAATATATTAGCATCTGCCTCGCCACAGCTGTTCTCATTTCTCTGATTATAATATCTACCTCATACTGCAGACCTCCTCCAAGGGCATCCAGGTCCAGATGAAGGTTCTTCAATAATCGGTCAGAACCACGAGGACTCGGCTGAAAAAGTGACAATGTCTGGTTTGACAGGGATATAAAGGGCACATTTATGAGCCATGGGTGGCTAAACCAACTACTTCATCGTCTTGCATTTCTCTTCAGGTTGTGCTCTACCTCGTTTTCTGAGATTTTCTCATCGTCATTGTCATCATCATCCTCAAAGCCAGGCAGAGTGAGGGACACCCTCTCCTCCTGCCTGCTGCCCAGAACACTAGATGCCCCACTGCTCCTCAGACCCTGGCAGAGAAAGAAATGAAACAGTGCACTGTCAGGGTTTAAGTTAGAGACTACTGAGAGAGTTGACCACATGGTCCTTCATATAGTGCTAGGACTGTACCCCGAGAGATGTCTTGAGGGGCTCCAGTCCCCCAGAGCTGCCGAGGGACCGCCGGAGAGCAGGGGCAGAACCAGAGATTGGGCCGGTGCCAGGGGCATCCAGACCTCGAAGAGGAGCCAAGCTGCCCAGCGGAGATGGTAGGGGTCCCAAAGCTGAACTCAGTGCCTGGTGGAAAAGAGACATAGTCAAGAAGTAAGCACCAAACATCACAAACACCTCAATAATTCATTACATTTAGAATCCCAAAATAGTTGATAAGCAGCATTTCATCTCCCCTTCCACAAAAAAACAAAAAAACAACAAAACAACTCACTCCAGGAGTCTTGAGCGGCTCTTTCTTCTTCTTCTCTTTCTTCTCCTTCTTCTCTTTCTTCTTCTTCTTGTCCTTGTCTTTCTTTGCCCCTGTGCCTCCTGCAGCAGCCGTGAGCTGGGCGCGCTCACGCTCCTGAGCCACCAGACGCCGGTAGTGCTCGTCGCAGGGGTGATCCCAGGTGGACTGGCCCGAGGAGAAGTTGAAATAGTAGATGTCCCCTGTCACATCCTGGCTGTGGGGGAGGAGGAGGGGGGAGAGGAGTGGGGTCACTTCAGCACCTCCAAAAAGGCCCAGGAGAGGGAGGGAGGAATGATGGGTGGACGGGTAGGTGAATAGAGAGATGTCACCAGTGGTTGTGTTGTCACCTGAAACTGAATACTGCACCACATGTCAATGAGTCAATCTCACCCTATCTCAAAGATGTTTAGTCTCATAAGGGTTAAAGCTGCGAGAGTTATTAATTCTTAGTTCCTACACAAACCCTTGGGACTGTACTGTGAACTGATTTCATCTAGCATCTTCCTGTTGTTACTGTGTTAGTAGTGTGTTGTAACAAACCTAACCTTGTACTAAAAAACAGAGTATAAGTGTGTGCTACAGGCAGCAGCACATTTCCTCTTGCTCTTCTGCTACTTGTCATTTTGCTCTGCTGCTTCTCTATGCAGGCTACAATATAGCACAGAACTGATTATGTATTATGGGCTTATGAGTATATAGTTTAGAGATTATATAGATCCAAGATGAAACTGACAGAAGGGCAGGACTGCAGCTGACATCTCTCTGGGTGACGTTGTTAAGAGAAGGTTGTGATGCACCTCCACCTTCAGATGTCAAGAACAGACCTTCACCCTTGCTTCGTTGCAAGGACAAAAACACACCCACACTGCATTACTGTCAAACACACTCAGATAAATCAAACTTGCAACTGGTGCAGTGTCTTTGGTGCCTCCCTAGGGATCACCAAGACAAGACAACATTTTTAATCAAAAGCAATAGAAACTCATAGTAAGACTGTAACACCACAGCCTCCACAACATGTAAGTTTCCATGATACATCCTGTGCTACAAACAGCTGTTTTGACCATGCTGCCAGGGCTCCACTCCCCAGCTTCTCTCCCCTCACTTACCAAGGCTTCCACTCGGGAGGCAGAGGGGCAACGATACCTTCCCTGGCCAGCCACAGGAGCTCCGGCTCACTGTCGGGATCAATGCCAATCTCTCTTGCATACTCTTGGATTTCTAATGATAGACAGAGATAATAAGAGAAGAAGTGATATAAGACAAGCTGCATGTAATTGTAGAACATCATAACACATCAAGTCAATTTAATAGCTCATTTAAGCAGAGTGAAGCACCCCAAAACAAAACATGAACCAACAAAATTAAATGAGGCATGGAATAAAAACTTGATATTGAATAAATGAACAGCGCAAACAAACTTTAATTAACACTCCAGATTTTCCATACTGCTGCTATCTGCATAAACCAATAAAGCTGAGGATTTCTGCCACCAGTGAGCAAGTACATTTCACCTGGAGAGTTTCTACATTTTCATTTTGGGATAATCTAGACAAAGGCAGTCAAATATAATCTTTCCTGCTACCATATCCAGGACATGCCCCTCTCCCCAGTGTACCTTGTTCAGAGGGTATATAGGTCTCATCATAGTCCTCTTCAAGGATTAGCTGGTCTCCTATGAGAGCAGCTGCAGTCATGGTTACTGCAGAGACACGGGTGTTAATGCAGAACAGGATGACTGGCACAAGAAAGGGAGATATACTGTTCACAATGCCATATACAGTGTTAAACACAGCGACAGACGACTAAACAGGGTGGCCTGTCTCCCTCGACAGCCTCGGCTCTTCACTATGCTGTGCAAAACAAGCCCTCCTGAGAGGTAGAAAACTGAAGATTTTATCTTGGCATTATGCTCAGCTAATAAGATTAACAAACAGACTTCTCGAAACTAGCTAGATTGTTGTGCAAAAAGCGAGGGCTCACTATGAAGTAAATTCTTAAGCCGGTGAGAGACTGCCCATCAGTAAAACCGTACTAAAATATATCGGAAACAAAAAAATATCCACCTGAAATCATGTAAAGTACAGTAGTGCGGGGGACACCTTGGAAACAGACGAGCTAACGGTTAAGGTATTTAAGCTATCATCTCAGCTAACTTCAACGTTAGCTTGCTGGGCGCCATTTAGCTATTTAAGGTTAGCTCCGCCAGCTAAGTAGTTGGAGAATAGCTTATTTGTGTTAAGCAATTTACCTTACAAACTTTGAATGGCTTTCTCATTACCCTCTGTGGTAATATCGATTAGTTGTCAGTTGTTTAGCAAAGACATTGTGTACGCAGAGAGAAGATGGTAAAGTTAGAGCACTAACAACATCTCCAAGGACGCTTCCCCCGCTTCCTGTTGACGATGGAAACGTGGCTCTTACTGGCTGAGCTGCATGAGGCGTTCAAGTATCCTCGTGAGATCCTATTTCGTCAATATATGCAGTTACACAGATGATATTGTAACGGTAACCATGGCGAAATGTAACTTTTAACAAAAGTGTCGTGAGCGGCTTTCGTTGGATTGAAAAACGCCACAGAACTGCCTTTTATTCTGCTCCAGAGAGGAAAGATTAAATGAAAGGTGCATATATTTTTTCTTTATTAATTGGCTAATATTGATGGATTTAAAAAGAGAGGTATATCTTACTAATGGGAACAGGCATAATAATTAACCTCAGATGATATTCATTTTGCGTAGTGTGAGATCTTATCATCTTTATATTCCTATTATAAAACCAGAATGAGGAGGAAAACAATTAACTGGGTTTTCATGTGAATGAATGTGCATAATAATTTGCACTGCACTAAAAGCATCAATCACTGTACATCTGCTGACATCCATACAACGACAGATCAAATAACACTTTCCATTTGTTTTTCCTTTCCTTAAGGGCAAAACAAGTGAGTGTTATATAGAATGAGCTTCCAAGGGAGCTGCTTGTGAAGGGAAATGTGTTTATGTGTCACAGTTACTTCTACTACTACTGTCAGCACTGCCCAGCCTGCAGGAGCTATACACCGAGCAGTGCCTCAGGAAGTCCCTGAGGGTCATAAAGGACACATCACATCCACACAGCACACACAGCAGCCTGTTCTCCCTATTCCCTCTGGTAGGTGATACAGCATTCGCAAATCATCCACCAGCAGACTGAAGAACAGTTTTGTCCCCAGATCGTAAGACTACTGAATAAATAACACACACAAATACACACCCACACACACAAGTGCAATCTAACCTCTGTGCTGTATTCAAATAAATGACTCTTATTGCCTTTTATATATTATTGTTCCTTTATTCATATGTCTTTTTGCACAGGTTTTATCATTGTCCTTCTGTCTTTTCCATCTAACTTCTATTTCCCTTTGTTATTTGTTTGTTCTTTGTAATGGAGCCCCCTCAGTCCATATTTAACACTATTGCACTGGCACAACTGGAACAACAATAAACGTCTTGAATCTTAAAGTGAGCATTGTAGACTTAGTTTGGAATCCCATCTAAATAACTTCATAATTCCTCATATTCTCTTTCCCATCATGCCTTGCTTTAGCTCAGAGTTCTGTAAGCAGCAGCTGGTCTTGTCTCCCTCACTGGGTACATTATATTAAAGGGGAGGCATTTACTCATTTTTTTTAATTCATCACTGAGAATAAGAGTTAGACTTTCCTCTCCTAATTTCAAGACAGTAAACGTTTTCATTTTCTGATTGTGACTTGTAATACAAAGGACTGCTTCCTTGACAATGTGCGTTAAAACAGCTTAGCTGGAGTGAGTTTATTTTCTACAAAGGGCAAAAGTAATGTGTTTTGCATGTGTCTTTGCAGGGGAAGTTGAATGCAAGGCTCCCTTTGAAATGGCAAATGACACTGTGTCCCCCAGCCCTTCATTCACAGCTGGGGGCTGCATTAACACTGTGTTGCTAAATGATGCCTTTGTCCAGTCCCGGAGGCCAGGTGTGATACCAGATTGTTGACACAAATTAGAACAAGTTTCCCGTCCACCACCTTGAAGAAGATTTTCAAAATATTATTCGGTATAGTGTGTGCACAGGGTAGGACTACAGTTTCAAATAAATCTTCGTTTCACTTTTGTCCTGAACGCTTTACTCTGGGTTGTAACCACAAGGGGGCAGACGACAGGAGGACTGATGCAACAGGACTGCTTCATTTGCCAAGTAATCCTTTGTCCACCTGACATATTGAATTGAGTAAACTTTTCTAACTGTCTGGCTTAATGTGGTGCCAATAATGCAGTACATTTTCAAGTATCCCCTACTCCTAATTTCCTACCCTTTGATAAAACAAATATAATAAAACGTATATCAATAATGTCAAAATAGAGAATAGGTACCAAATAGAAATCTACAAACCTTGCCATGCGTGGGTTCATGGAAGAATGATTTGTCTTTCCATGTGTTTGTCATGGTGTGGGCAGCTTGGTTCTAGTAACAGAGTGAATGACCTCTACATCTTGGGCAATGCTAGCTTTAGCATTGCAAACTGGCCTTGAAACTCAGATGATCAACTGAACACCTACGCACCAAACTACACAGACAAAAAAAATCAGATTGCACTGGACAGCATAACACACAGTCCTAATGTGAGATTGCAGTGTATTTTTCAATCTCAGTGCACCAAGAATGAATCGTGCATTGCATGTTGTTTAAAACCAGAGAATAAGCATTACAGTAATTCATGTAATAGTTAAAATGTATTTAAAATATAGAGAAATATAGTAAAACTAATTCATTCTTTTACTTAAAAAAGTAAAGGCACAAAGCTGTAAATCTACTTGAAAATCAAACACATAAAGAATACAGGCGTCAAAGTTAAACTTCTCCAGTATAATTGTTTGTTAAACTATTCTCACAAACTATATCAGATAAATGTAGTGAAGCAAAAAGCGTATTTTGCTCTAAAAAATTATGCTAGAAATGGAAACAGCCAAATAAAGTTTTAGTACCTTAAAATTGGCTTTCAACTCTATTTGAAACTCTGCCTTGATTCAAAAAATTGCATTCTGGCAGTGTCTTTCTTCAGGGGACATGCACAGCATGCACTGTTACTGTATTGAAGAATACACCACACTGTGCATTTGCTTTTGCATCAGCTTTCAGAGGTGTAAAACTCCAAGGAACGTGTTCTTATGTTCACTTGCTCTAATATTTAGCAGTGCAGTTTAATAAACTGCATTATCTTTGGAACAGTCTTACAAGCAGCAAATGACTAGAGAGGCTCATGAAAGGAGAAGATTATGTTCTCTTTCACTGGCCAGAACATCAGTTCACTGCATGGTGGTTGGCATGGGAGTTGCTAAAGTGTGTCCTCATTATTTGCTGATTACATGAGCGTTTGTCAGTATTTGTGAGAGTGTATGAATTATTTTATGATTCAACAATATTCCCTGGTGACTGCTGGTCACCTTCATGTAGGTTATCTGAGTTCAGGATGGATTTTATTGCTTTGCTGTCACGCTGTACAACCCACAGGGCGATGCAACCTACAGTGACACTCGACCGGGGCTTTGGTCCAAATATCTGTATTAAAGCAGAAGCGACCTCAGCAGATGTGACATTGCAAAACCACATCATTAAATTTAAGTAGACTTGGGTATAGCAGTCTGAAGTGGTGTGTGTGTGTGTGTGTGTGTGTGTGTGTGTGTGTGTGTGTGTGTGTGTGTGTGTGTGCGTGTGTGTGTGTGCGTGTGTGCGTGTGTGTGTGTGCGTGTGTGTGTGTGTGTGTGTGTGTGTGTGTGTGTGTGTGTGTGTGTGTGCGTGTGTGTGTGTGCGTGTGTGCGTGTGTGTGTGTGCGTGTGTGTGTGTGTGTGTTGGAGAAAATGAGAGCGAGCTCCACACTGTTGCTCACAGCTGAGATAACCTCCCCTGCTGGTTTGAGAACAGTGCTCCATCATGGAGGCAGCTGGAACAATGACGTGACCTTTGAACCTCAGTCAGGGCCTGATCAAATGGTGGATTATTTGATCAAATATTTATCATCTCCAGGCAATTATCCCACATCTGTCTGGCTGTTTGATGGTCACTGTAAAACGGGTTGTTGTTCATCAACAAAGAACTTCCTTTTCTTTGTCAATAAATCCCATCAGATGCGTTAGCCAAGAAATTAATCGATTTTACATAACTGATGAGGCCACTGAAATCTCAAGATAAAGATCAAATCATTCCTTTAAACACATCTTTGTTTAGCAATTATATTATCTTACATCAAGCTCAAATTATGTTTGCAATCCAGCTTTGACCCAGCTTTGCTGTCTTCGTGATTTTGCCCAAAATACTTGTCAGCTACAAAGTTTCCAAATTTAAACTCTGTTCAAGAACAATGTTCTTGTTGCTCATCATAATAAGCAAGCATTCAGCTGCCTTCACAGTTTTATAAAAACATGTAACATTAGCTGCATTGCTAACAGCTGCCTTGCCAGCTCGGAGTTCTGAATTCACATTGATAACAATTACAACAGCAGTAATCTAGATAAATGCTTCATCGTGGATGCTGAATCGACGTGCTGCAATCCAAGCAGTCTCAAAGGTTGCTGTCCCAGATAAGTGTCATTCTTCTGACAAGGGCTGTTTCACTCCTGGTCAGCAGTTCTGAGCTCAGCACAGCTGATATGTAGAACACTCTTATCTCACAGGCCGGGGCAAAAGCCCGAAAGACTACTGTACAATGGCACTACAAGCTGGAGCCATTGAGGGTTTGTGTGCTGTGATCTGTTTGGCTCTTTACTTTTCTTGGTGTGTATAGTGGAGGCCTGTAACTAAGAATTATTTTCATTAGCAATTTCTCTTTTTTTGATTGGTTGTTTAGTCTGACACATTCCAGAACATAGTGTAATTTCCCAGAGCCCAACATCGCATCTTCAAGTTTTTTAGTCCAACCCGTGGTGGTTGGCTGTCCTTGCTTGGCTAGTCTAGTTTGCTTGGCTTAATTAGATACTTCTCTGCCAGAAATTCAGATATACACATCACTTAATGGTAACTGCATAGCTTCCATTACTACACTTTCAAATTGTCTGCTGTATTTTGCAAATTGGTGTCAAACAAATGGTGAGAGTTGATAACACCAGTCTGAGTCTAGCAGGCATTGATGTGGCCCTTGTAGGTGACAGCTCTGGCACCCTTCTCTCTTCAGTGTCTCATCAGGCTCAGCTTGGCTCCTCTCCTTAGAAATGTAAAGCGAGTGAGTTTTTTCAGAAGGGGGTGAGAGTGAAGGCGGACATCATAGCGACAAATGCTAAAAAAACAAAGACAAATGGAAGCAGAGAAAGACAAAGGAAGGTCGAATGTCATTTGGCCTTTATTGCTGCAGACACACTGAAACCATCACAAAGGGAAAGTGGAAATGTGTTTTGTAGTTTATAGTTCTGGAAAAGAGAAACCCTACACAAATGTAAATCTGCTGCTGAAATGCAATAAATGATTGCTCAGATTGTTTTCTCAGAGCAGCTGACTCAACTGCTGGTACACACTCAGACACAACACAGATGCATTTGCACCATAACAGGTTCATACCGGGTTATTTGAGGCCTGAACTAAAGACGTATAACATCATCCTTCCAGTGTGCTGTTTGGCAGTTGGAAAACTATTACTGCTGACTATTTGGTTCTGTGTTCTGTACATTATTGGATAATTTCCTGTATCTAACAGCTGGCTTGAACAGTTTGTACAAATCATATTGCCCCTGAAATCATTTCCACCCATTTCTGTAGTTTCAGTCAGTTTTGGCAGCGCAGTAAATGGAGCACCTGTGTGATCTGAATGAGTCAGACAGAGCCTGTTTTTGATGAATGGTTAAAGTGAAGGACATTGCCTCTTTTGAATTGTTAATAACAAGGACTAAGAGTTATCAAGAGTGGTTTTATGAAGTGTGGTTGAAATTTTTAATGCACACAAAGAAAGAAACATAAAGGAATGAGAATATTCTACTTCATTTATGTAGTACTACCTTTTTATTTGTGAAAGGGCTTTGTATCCTTTTTTATAGATTGTCTTGTGCCCAGATCTGTTTTTCTATGTTACATTGGCTTTGTCAATTGTTCTTTGGCAACTTGCTGTAATGCGTTGTTTTACGTTTCTTTCAAAGCCAGTCTCTTATATACTTAGTCAGTACATTTATGTCTCATGTTGTACCCTTGTCGGTTGAATGTTGTATTTAATGTATGTTACCATACATGATTTGAAATCTTGCTGTAGTAACTTGTCACATGTTGCGTATGAGCTGGACACGCTGCAATCGCTCGGAGATGTACTGACAGTACAAGAATTTGAGAGTGGTGGCATTCAGAGAAAAGTGCATTGATTGTATAGGATACTCAAACTATATTACGTAATAAACAGACCAGACTCGGTTACAGTCGATTGCCGCTGACCACTTATGACAATGATTAACCTTGCACCAAATAACCCTGCGCTATTAGACTAGCTTTCACTCTGCATGGTTATGGTCTGACAAATATGAGGCAGCATTTTCCTTCTATCGTGGTACACACATCAGCAGCTGATGCTTGTGCCGAATTATTTCTGCAGCACATCAATAAACAAGCGAAGTATGACTGAAAACATACATTTCTCCTCTCTGTCTAAAACTCTAAAACTTGGAGGGTGTTTGTTTATATTACTGATTTTATCTCATACTTTCATTTTGTATAAGCTTTTTTTTTCTAATAAGGGACATGAATTATATCTTATATTGCAAATCTCAAAAGAATGGCATCAACTTTTCAGTAGGCAATCAGTATATGAGTGTAATATCTGTGACAAAATGCATTATTGTATCTATGATATACACTTATGTGTGTATAATTATAGACAGCGTTCAATACTGTGGTCATTCCTTTTCCTCAAATTACATGAAGCCATGGTGGCAAAGTCCACTGGTGATAGGACAACAAACAACAGCATGGCACACACCACTCTTTGACCCATTAATCATCACACACACACACACACACACACACACACACACACACACACACACACACACACACACACACACACACACACACAAATGCACATCAGCCACAAACTTTGTTATCCATAAACTAAGATAAGTCTGTCTTGATACTCTGTTCTCTATAGATTACTGCACTGTTACATGATATTGTGTGGGTCTGTGTGAATGTGAGTGTTTAGTGACTGCAGATTGAATGTGATTGCATTTCAGACCGTCGATTGCAACAAGGCACTGTCTTCTGTTTGCTCTAGTTTGTTTCCCTTGGCAGCCTTTTGTCATCACTGGGACTGCAAATAATGTGGTTTTCCTGTCCTGCACACTCTTCTGCAACAAATTTGATGCAAGAAAACCACCAGGAGTGTGTGTGAGTGTGTGTGTGTGTGTGTGTGGGGGGGGGGGGGGGGGGGGGGGGGGGGGGGGGGGTGTCAACTCTCCTGTCTCTCCATTTTTTGTTTGATACAATAAAAAACCTATTGTCGCCTTTTGTTGTTGTTCAAAAAAAATGTATATAACTTTCCCAGAAGAGTCACCAGTAAAAATGTCCTGTTGCCCTAAAAACCTGGTGAATTTAGAGGACTGCTGTGCATCTGTAAAAGTTACAGTACATCTATGATACTCATAATGTATAGCAATTCTGTGGCTGTGCGTGTCGGTGTGTGTGCTGAATGATCTCCTCCCAGCAGGTGACCATTGAACTCTCAACTCAGTCCCCCTGCTGAGGGAGATGGCAGGGGGGTGAGGTCCACCTCCACGGAGACACACGAGCCTCACACCTCCACCCCCACCCCTCCTCCGCACATGGACTCATCCCTCACCGGGGCACTATAAAAAGTGTGCTCCTGCTGAAGTTGTTCAGTCTCGTCAAGAACTCCACCAGGTAAGACAAGCAGCTGCTGTGGCTCTGACTGGGACTTGGGCGGTAGAACAGGTGGTCAGAAAAGAAAATATGTTGGGGAACCTTTTCCGTCTGCCAGAGTGACTTTCTACAATCTGTACTTTGATGAAGTTGTGAACTGGTGCCAAAAAGGAAGAAAAGTTGTAGTGTTAAACCTTTAGTTGTGACTTCAGGATATTTCATTCATTGGAATTTTAGGATAATGCTGTTTAACCTGTCATGGTACTATAGCAGTTATCTTCATTTCAAGAAAATGAAGAGACCCCTAAATTTAAGTACACCTGGATTGAGACTGTCTTTGAGATCAGAGAGATGATTTGTTAATTCTATGACTGATCTACTGGAAAGGCTGGAATAGGATTTTGTGGCAGTCCAGAGCTAATCTTCTTGAGCTGTCTCTCCAATTTGTAGCCATCCCTAATCTACCCAGATTACAGATTCTCTTAATAGGCAGCCATATGTTCAGTGTTGGAACTCATTCGGGAAAGTTCAGGGATGAGTGTGCAGCTCTTTCTTTTAAGATGGCTCATCTGGCCTTAACATTGCTTTAGGTGCAGGATTTGTTGGGTTTAGGGGTTTTTCATTTTTAGGTTGTTTTTTTGTTCACGTCTTCATGTAATTTGAGCAAGTTTTATTGAAAATCCTCACTGCAATACTGTGAGTGTGAGGTGTACTGATAATCAGTAACCAAGTTACCCCTTTTTCCACTCTAGACCACCATCATGAAATTCGTGGTACTCGCTCTTGCCCTTCTGCTGGCTGTCGGTGAGTACTGAATGCACTGTTTCTTATTTAAGAGAAATACTTAATCTGTATGTACATCTTTTCTCACTCAGTAGATCAATTTTAGCAAAAAATTTAAATAATACACTTTCTATTTTAAGACACATTTGAGATACTGTATTTTCTGACTGCATACTGTTGCTTTTTTCCCCTTCCTTCACCTTCACTCATTTTCTCCTCATCTCACCTCATCTCTCCTCGCCACTTTTCTTTTCCCCCTCTCAGGCTCTCATGCCGCTTCCCTGCAGGCTGATGCACCCTCACAACTGGCCCACATCCGGTCTGCTGTGGATGTCTACTTGACTCAGGTGAAGGAAGGTGTCAAGAGAGCCCTGGACCAGCTCGATGACACCGAGTACAAAGAGATCAAGTAAGGCCTTGTCATTTGTTAGGCTCAGTCAGTCCATCTTTCCTTATACTTGCTCCATCACCGGTTCATTCAGCTTTCTCCCTTAGTTGCTTTTTACTGTTCTCTAGTCAACATTTACTTGTCAATGTGTGTATTTAACTTAAGGTAAAATGGTTTTGCTCCCACATCTCTGTTCTCTCCCAGGGCCAGCATAGTTTCACGCCTGGATGATATGCACAATCAGGCCAAAGCTTTGCAGGACGCTGTTTCCCCCGTGACTGACAACGTCGTCAACACCATCAGTGAAGTCACCGCTGACTTGCGAACCTCTATCATGAATGATATTGAGAGCCTGAAAGCCGAGATCGAGCCCATGCGTGAGAAACTGAGGGAGGTCGTTTCGAAACATATAGAAGAATACCGTATACAGTTGGACCCCGTTCTCTCAGAGTACCACACCAAGCAAATCAGTGAGGTGGAGGCCCTGAGGGCCAAGATGCAGCCCGTTATGGAGGAGCTGCGAGCTAAGATAGCAACAAACGTGGAAGAGACCAAGAGTGCCCTGATGCCCATTGTGGAAGCTGTGCGTACCAAGTTCACTGAACGTCTGGAGAGTCTGAAGGAAATGGCTGGTCCCTATGTTCAAGAATACAAGGAGCAGGTGAAGGCAGCCTACGCCCAGGCTCAGAGCGTGAACCCTGACGAAATCACGGCCCTGAAGGAGAAGCTTACACCTTTAGCTGAAGAAGTAAAGGAAAAGCTCAATACTATGGTCCAGATCATCATGGCCTCCTTCAACAAGAACTAAGTCCTCTCTACCCTGTTCCTGTAACTAACCTCACCTACCTGTCTGTCCAAGATCCATTCCAGCTTTCTTTTCATTCCGTCTTTCCTCACCTCACATACAGACAACTTCCTAAAATGAAGCCACAACGCCAAACTGATGCACTTCTTTGCAACATATGGCAGGACTCGTGCTCACTCTCCTCCTCAACACCTTACTTCATTCGAACATGCTCAAGCACATACAACCAAAGACATACACAGACACATACATACTCAGCACACATGCTTTGCTCTTTGCATATCATGGCCATCTGCTTACATTTTGTCTAGGATTTGTATGTGAAATGATGCTTGTCTGAAAACTGTGCTTTGGTGAAATACAGCTCAATAAACATCTGACTGTTTATACTACTTAGCTCTGTGACTCTTAATTTGAATGGTGTCATATGCCAGTTGGATATCGAGAGGATTATTTCTTTTCCCTAAATGATCTGCCTCTAATGAAGCAGAACATCATTTACAACAGTCTATAACACACTGTAATTCATTTTTAAAATATATAGTGCAGTTTAATTGGAAAGATTACTGACTCTGGTACATAATGCCACACCTTCAGCTGCATTGGAGACCTCAGTCATAAGATCATAATCACACAGACAGCCCTTTGAAGGGGTCATCATTGATCACAAGGTTGTTTGGAAAAGAGCAGTATTAATACAATCAGTTCTTCTTAAGAGAGGCATCCAATAACATATTTCTGCCTACGGTCCTGAAAGCTGTGATTAATGAGGTGGGTGGGGGAGCAAATTGGCCTATTGACAATCTTGTTGTGTTTTATTAGGGAAAGGTCCTTTTTCTGTTTTGGATCCCTGAGGCTGGTACCCTTCAACACCGTCCTATCATAGCCACATGAGGGTGTATACACACACACACACACACACACACACACACACACACACACACACACACACACACACACACGTATATATATTCTATCTATCTATCTATCTATCTATCTATCTATCTATCTATCTATCTATCTATCTATCTATCTATCTATCTATCTATCTATCTATCTATCTATCTATCTATCTATCTATCTATCTATCTATCTCTCTCTCTCTACACACACACACACACACACACACACACACACACGCATACACACTCGCACGCACACACACATCAACACCATATCACTTAACACTTCCACTCACATTTGTAATGCAAAATCTTTGATTTATCAAGAGCATTTATTATATCATTTGAGTGTTATGAGCTATGGTCAGGTCTACACATGACACAAAACCTTGCATGACACACACGCAGTGACATGAAGACACTTTGGGACACCAAAAAGCATTAACAGTAAGGACATTAACAGTGGAAATAAGTCATGGGGTTTACCAATGTAGCCCTGACACAGTCTCATATGTTGCATTTCCTAAATATTCTACAATAAAGTATTTGCTTCCGTTGATTTTGGAAAATAACTGGCTCTCTAATTAGTACGGTGTTGAAACTCTAGCCTATGAATAATAAAAGCAGTTTGCAGCTGTCTTCATCTGTCCACACCCAGTAACACGGGGCTGATTAGAGTGTTCTTAATCTCTCAAGGTTTGGCCAAGACCAGCTCCACTTAAGACTTTAGGCTATAAGAAACAATAAAAAAATGCAAGGAGGAATTTATGGAGGTTACAAAAAGGTTGTGTGTGTGTGTGTGTGTGTGTGTGAGTGAGTGAGTGAGTGAATGTGTGCGTGCATGCGTGCATACCAACATTTGTGTATTCACAATTCTTGGGGCGGCATGCATGCATACGTGTGCAGCTGTGATTAGAGCATGTCAGTGGCACTATGAGTATTGTAATGGATGAGGCAGGCTGGAGGTCCCCAGTGAGAGTCTCATGGTGTATAAAACCAGCTTGTTCCTGGGCATAAGCAGCCACTCTTGATGCTTGGATGTACATCTACCACAGGTTGTGAGGAAGATTTTTGCATTCAGTTCAAGGCCAAGTTGTGTTTGGTTTTAATGTAAAGACAGGAGTTGCTTCTTGTGGTCAGAAGTTTGAGGAACAGGAGTAAACAGAAATACCAAAGGAAGAGACAAAACAGCAAATTTAGTTATATATTTATCTTCTAGATCTTCAAATGATGGATGGTAAGTGCTTGTTTTAAAATTAAAATTGTCTGAGCTCAGTGGAGGAAAAATCCATTTATGTTGCAACGGTTAAAGACAAATCTGTGATCCAAGTATGAACAAAAGTACAACACAAATCTCTTCTCAGGTCCTCAGCTGCCTCAGAGCTGTGAACTATCTCTGCCCTGCTGTGCAGACAGGGGGTTATTGTCGAGCGCCAAGGCCCCCCAAGTCAGCGGGGTTAGGGTTCAGCTGGAGATGCATGCACTTTGGCAGCAGTTTGACCAACTGGGCACAGAGATGATTGTTACCAAAGCAGGAAGGTAACAATAACATTCATATTTATATTCCACATCACCTAATCTTACACTTTTCCTCTTTCTCTGGTGTCTCTTACTACACTGTGTCCGTTTACATGTTCACAAACTGCAGGAGGATGTTTCCAACATTCCAGGTGCAAATCTTTGGGATGGATCCTGCTGCTGAATATGTCCTGCTCATGGACTTTATCCCTGTTGACGACAAAAGATACAGGTCAGACACATGCATACAGTGAGCTCTGCAGTGCTTGGTGTGTAGTGAGTAACAGAGTGTTACTTTCTCCAAAATACAGTAGAAGTTATTTCTGATCTGTTCTGGTATCATTTTATATAATTCAAGACTTATAACCCCGAACTGTGCTTTTTCCTTCATCGTACCTTATCAGTCCTATTTTACACATCTGAAAAATGTGTGTGTATGTGTGTGTCAGATATGCGTTCCACAGCTCATCCTGGTTGGTGGCAGGGAGAGCCGATGTTGTAGCCCCAAGTAGGATGCATTTCCACCCAGACTCACCTGCCTGTGGAGCCCAGTGGATGAAGCAGACTGTATCCTTCGACACCCTCAAGCTAACCAACAACCTGCTGGATGACAATGGGCATGTCAGTCAATGTCTTTCATGTGACTCCTACATGCTTTTACTCTTAGAGCAGAAAAAAGAGCATATAGGAGCTAAGAAACAAAGTTGTCTTGTCTTCAATCATGAAAGACATATAGAATTGTCTCTTTTCTGACTTGCCTGTTTTGTGTTTTCTCCCACTTCTTCCTTGCCAGATGATACTGAACTCCATGCATCGCTACCAACCACGCTTCCATGTCGTGTATGTGGATCCAACTCCCAACAGTCACTTAAATGCATACAGGAACTTCTGCTCTTTTTCCTTCCCAGAGACGCGCTTTATGGCTGTGACTGCCTATCAGAACCACAGGGTAGGTCACCCAGGATTGGGTCACTGCACATTTGTATCAATATATGTCAGACACCTTATACTAATAACAGCATTCTTGAATTGTGCATTAACTGCAACATATAGGAGAAATGTAATTTGCTTTCATCTTATTTATTTTACCATCACGCTCCCTGTCAGATCACCCAGCTAAAAATTGCTAGCAACCCATTTGCTAAAGGCTTCCGGACTTCAGACCCCCAGGACCGGTGAGTGTCCTTCAGTAATTCAGTCAGGTCTGAATACAGTTTGCCTGATAAAAAAGACACATCGCTGCCTCGAAAAACCAGATGAAATCATGACTAGATCACAGTGCATCTTTATCGCTGTTATCAGCTGGTACATAGTGATAAGGCAGCAGCCTCGCTGATAGCTAATCTTTGACCTTTGTAAGCAAAGGAGGTTCTTGAATGGCAGGTTGTTGGCCATGTATGTTAAAGCTCTGAGAGACATTATTATAGTGATTTACAGGAGTTTGCATATGTGTGTATGGGCAGGTATAAGTGTCTACGATGCTTGTGTGACTATACACAGTATCTGCAAGAGGTGAATACTTGTGCGTGTGTGTGTAGGGTGGGTACTTCCAGACACCTAGCAGTGTGGTGTCCACTAGAGGGCAGAAATGAGCCCCTCATCACCAAACCTGAGGAGCAGAGAAGCTGGGCCTCAAGGACTTCAACAGGTGAGTATCTCTTTCTGTGCGTATCACAGCATGTGTTGGGTGCAGTAGTGTTTCACACCAGTTTGCTTTTCAATTTAATAACCCACAGCCACATATCCCATTGTTGGAGTCCCTTGTTGGATGATTAGAGACTTCATACAAGAGGCAGGGTTAAAGAAAAGACTGTCAAACACAGGTCAAAGTCCTCTTAGTTGGTGTATCCAACAGTGTTTTGTACGGTGGCTGACAAGGGCAAACGTGCCGCAAACACAGGAATGATGCAAAGCCAAAAACACACAAACACATAAAACAAATGCAACAAAAAACGCTGCAAGAGAAAAATGCTGCAATCACAGAAATGAAGCAGAAGCAAAAACTTACATACACAGAAAACAAATGTGAAAGAAAAATGCTGCAAATATCAAAACACACACAACCCCAAAACAACTGCAAGAGAGAAACACTGCAAATTCACTCCACAAAACAGAAGTGCGCCAGGCCACTAGGGGGACTTGACCTGAAGAATGGACCGGTCCTGTAGGACCAGACCATAGAGATATAAAGAGTAGACGCCACATTGACTGCTACTGCTTATCGGCGCTGACGAGCCGTGGGGCCGCTCTCTTGGACCGGTCACTCGCTCCACTCAGTGCTGTTTGGCAGGCGCAAAGAAGTATCAGTGCATTTAATCCATCATAACTCTCTGAATATTAAACTGATTTTCACTAGGCTATGTATAAATATTTACATATATAAACAAAATACTGACTAATGAACACATATTTCTATATAAAACGTAACAATAGATCGAAGTTATATATCAGAAAGAAAATCAGAGAAAATGAAAATATATATAAATCATATATATAGTATCAATATCATTCATATATACATATATAATAGATAAGTTATATATCAGATATAGTTATATATCAGTGTGTGTGTGTGTGTGTGTGTGTGTGTGTGTGTGTGTGTGTATAATGTATGATGTATATAATGTATAATGTGTGTGTTTACAGTGTTTGCAAAATACCTGTCTACAGTCTAGGCTACATCAGAATATTCTATTACTGTTAATTAAAATTAATTACAAAAATAATAATTAATTAATTAAAATACACCGCACCATTTGTCCTATATCATAGCTACATGTATGACGTTTGCAGCAAAAAAAAACAAGTGAAAATCAGTTTAGTATTCAGAGAGTTATGATGGATTAAATGTGCTGACACTTCTTTGCGCCTGCCAAACAGCACTGAGTGGAGCGGGTGACCAGTCCCCACGGCTCATCAGCGCCAATAAGCAGTAGCGGTCAATGGGGCATCTATTCTTTATATCTCTATGGTCTGGTCCTACAGGATCGGTCCATCTTTCAGGTCAAGTCCCCCTAGTGGCCTGGCGCACTTGCGTTTTGTGGAGTGAATTTGCAGCATTTTCTCTTGTGCAGTTGTTTTGGAGTTGTGAGTGTTTTGATATTTGCAACATTTTTCTTTCACATTTGTTTTCTGTGTTTGTAAGTTTTTGCCTCTGCTTCGTTTCTGTGATTGCAGCATTTTTCTCTTGCAGCGTTTTTCTATTGCATTTGTTCCTGTGTTTGTGTGTTTTTGGCTTTGCATCATTCCTGTGTTTGCAGCGTTTTGCCGTTTGCGCCACGTTTGCCCTTATCGGCTACCGTAGTCATATTCAACAATCTTACTGCTCTTGTGTTAGGACACTGGACAGGCTAATAGACAGAAACTGATCATTTGAATCAGCAGTGGCCGAACAATTTAGATTTGATAGATGATATAACAAGGAGTGCTGATCAATAGTTTTCCAACTGTGTTCTCTTGTTGCCTCAGGACAGGAGGATCCAGGCCCATTGTTGGTGGAACAGTGTGGACTCTTCCAACACAGTAAAGACTCTGTGGGACTCACTGTGGAGAGCAGAGATGGGCACAGTATATTAGCACCTGCTTCCTTCCTGCCTATTCCTTCCTACTGGGACTGTCCCGGGTCACCTCAGGAAAGAGGCAGCCTGTCACAGGGAAAGAGAAGCAAACTAACTGATCTTTGAAGTAAATTTGACCTTGTGCTCGTTTGCTCGTTCAAACTTACTTTTCTGTGTTCTGTAATAAATGTATATAGTTTGTGGTCTCAAAATTAATTTACAGGGATACTATGCATTATGTGTTCCATGAAAAATGACAATGTTGATGGCAAGCTGATTGATGTCCAGCAGTGACACTGTATTTTATGCCATAGCACACAAGAACACTACACACAGTAAAGTACTATAGGTTATAGTAATAGTAAATTACATGCATGGAAAAACAATTAAATATTAGAGCTACACAAACTCAGCAGAAAACATTAAACACACTGTATTAAGTCCCACTACAAATTCTATTAAAATCGTAAGGTAATTTCTTGCTACGACATTTGTGCAAGTGCAATGCATCCCTTTGTTGTCTAAGATAATAAAACAGCATTTTGAACTTGGTGTTTGACCTCTCCTAAATTTAGGAATTGCAAATGATGTACACTTAGCTGTAGGTGTTCCGGATGAGAGCAGGCAGAAATGCCTCAAAAGCAAATGTTTTGTCATCGGCGAAACAATCACGTGGAAAACTTCATTACCCAGAATGCGGAGTGTCGCAGGGCTATTTCCTGGAGAAGCGGCGAGAGACAAGCCAGCGCCTTCAAATTAAAAGAAAAACGAAAAATATGGTGTGCGTGTACAGGATTAAGAACATGGATGATGCCTATCTATTGTCTGATGTAACATATCAGTTTTTATTGTAAAAGACTAATGAACCAACGTTTCATTAAGAGATTATCAGCCCATAAAGGCAAACTTTTATAAATTGCTTTGGGAAGTAATTGGGGTTTCATGTTGCATGAGTGCTTCAGTATTAATGTCTTATTTAGAAAAGGCTTACAGGAAGTCTCGTGAGTTTGTAGTGTAACTTGACGGCGGTGATAGTCGCGCTCTCGCAGCTCTGAAGGATGCGGCGGGGTGGATGGAGGAGGAGGAGGGGGTGAAAGACTGGAAGGCGGAGAACACTATGAACGGGTCGGGAAAGCTGAAGGATGCGGATTACGGTAGCCCGCCGGCCAGCATGACTACCGACGATGGATTCGGTCCTTTGAAACGAGGATGTACGGAGGAAGCGACACAGACCTTCGACTTGTTGTTGCACTGAACACGCAGGGAGAGCCCGTAATTTACCCGTCGCCTCAAATTATCTGTGACACCGAGGGTCGCCTGGTTTAAATGTGAGGGTAATTTGATGTTCAGCGAACGCTGTTTTGTACTAGCCTACATATTACTTTGTCGTGGTGTAAAGCTGTGTTCTTCCGTGCCATTTAACGTCAAGAAAACCGTAGAAAAAGCACCTTGACCCAGTCCCTCTTCAAATTCGTGGTTCAACTGCCATCATGGTTGTAGCCGTCATTTTAGCATCCCCGCCAGCTGATCTCTTCTCCCGTGCCACTGCAGACTGGATGTCAAGCTGAACGGAGCGCCGTAAAGTCAAAACTAAACATACGAGAAAATACAACTTCACCGAGTTTCAACATGGAGGCGTCGCCGTTCCAGCCTCGCTGGTTGACAGGTCTGCTCTTATGGACGACGTTGTGTCTTATCGGCAGCGGTCAATCCGCGCCGGACGCCTCGGGCCTGCCTCTAGCCATCCGCGTGCCACTGCGGCAAGGCGCTCGCGCTGAACCGCCGCCGCAGCTGCCACCTACCGCAGCCGTGAACCGCGAGCGCGGCAAGACGGGGAAGTACGGTGCGCGCAGGCGGAGAGGAGCGGCGGCGGGCGGCATCAGCTTCGTGGACATGATTGATAACTTGCGTGGCAAGTCTGGGCAGGGGTACTACGTGGAAATGGCCGTGGGCTCTCCTCCGCAGAAGGTAAAGGTTTTATTTACATGGCATGATTAATATGTTGTCAAAGCACTTCTGAATGCTAAGTCTGTGTAGATATAATCATGCATTTTGAGCTAACAGATATAACAAAATCAAATTAATTAAAACCAAATAACCTCAAAAAGTCAATAAATCTTCCTTAAAGGATGACATTCATTGTTATTGGTCAGTATCACTTTATTACCCTGCACAGAGTCTGGCTCTCTCTCTGTCTCTCACAAGGATTTAATCTGCTTTATTGGTAAGAATATTCTATTTAATACCAGGTACACGGTTTGTGATCAAACTTATTAACTTAACAAGCTTATTATGAGAACAATAAGAGGTAAATGTATATACTATTTAAGTACCACACACACATACACACACACACACACACACACATGGTCTAAAACATGCGTTATAATCATAACATAGAAGATACTATGCAACTCAATGGGAGGTGACATCACTATAAACTTATAACACACCTTGATGACAGATTCACAGCATGTGCCCATTACTAATGTAAACCCTCATACTTTAATATTTCTAATGTAAAACATCAACAATTAAATCACAAATTTAAAATTTAAGTCAGTTGACAGAGAAGCACTTCAAATATATTGTCCGCCTGTCCGATACCGTTAATACCCCTGCAGTGACAGATGGTCTGTGTGTGTGTGTGTGTGTGTGTGTGTGTGTGTGTGTGTGTGTGTGCGCGTGATTGAGAGAGAAAGTGAGAGAAAGGACTGAATGATACAGACAGATAATGGAACCATTAATTCTGCAGAGTGAGGAGTGCCAGCTGGGTGCAGCTGCAGTGTACAGGCTGGCACACAGAGGGCGACGGGTGGAGGGAGGAAGAGAAAGTGATGAGGTGGTAGAAGAGGAGAAGAAGGTGAGGGAGAAGGTGAGAGAGGGAGTGAAGCGGAGAAATCAAGAAGTGTCAAGAGAGGGGGATTGAGAGGGACAAGGAGTGAATGAGAGGAGAAAAGAGAGAGGTGATGAAGGAGAGATGGAGGGCCCTAAGTGGAGGTATCACTCTGCCACTGAGAGACACTGATGTTTCCTTTATCAGACACATCTGCCTGATAAGGGCGTTATGCTGGGCACCACGGCGACTACTGGCCAGTTACAAGCAGTGAGCACAGTGTTGGTATGTTGAGTGTCCTTCAACGAGTGGTCCAGTTTCCATCCCTCGTCGGCCATTATTCACCCTGCAGGAGAGCAAAGCAAGACTTTCAGAAATATAAACCTTTTCCTACCTATTTTAATTAACTCAAGAAGCCAAAGTGCTCAGAAGTTAAGTGATGTCTGAACACAAGCAGTGCTGCAGGAACTTTGCCTCATAAAATACTTAAATTGGCACAACTAATCAAAGTGTACTGAGTGCTATCTTTTCATACTTGACAGCCTTTTGAAATACTACCAGCAACACATATTGGTAAGTGCCAAAAAAGTAGCGACGTTTGATCCCCAGCCCTGCCACTACAAGGACACTGAATCCCTACCATAGCTGTATAATGTGCTGGATGAGCTAGCCAAATGCAGGGACCTTTCATTCCATTGGAAGTTGCTTCCCGCAAAAATGTTAGTATCACCTTCTACTTTAATTCCTGTGATGCATGACTCCCTGGACATTTTAACGTGCTTGATGTCTGCTGTAATGTTTCAAATCGTGATGTTAAGAGAAGCCTGTGCGATGCTCATGGTACTGTCTTCACACATCTTTTTCCGTAATGGATGTGTATGCCAATTAGTGTTAATAAGTGTTTATGGGTGTCACCTGACCTTTCATCATGACAAGGATGTGAAAAGTCTCCAGACCAATTTCATTTTTGTTGGCTTTATAACCCCGAGGCCGGAAGTGAAAACCTATAAAAGCATCTGTGTAAACATTAATATGGACATTTTATGCTGCACAAATAAAGGTGAAAACAACGGGGCTCCTGATGTCCTGTCAGCATATTTAAAGCCTCTGAAATTATTGATGAAGAGGTGATTTGATCAGATTTGATTGACAATGCTGGTTGACATAATACTGAGGTTTAGCAACTGTTCAAAAATTCAAAAATTGCTCATAGTACAAAGCCAGTTCAGAAAATAGGTTTGCAGTGCCTGTAAAATGGCAAAAGATGGGATTTCATTTCAGGCATTGAGACAATATAATTAGACATATTAAAGGGTGTATAAATGTCTAATATATAGGTACTGGAAGTGATGAGGAGCTCAGGAAGACCACACCCTGTTCGCTTCCTTCTAACACAAAGCTCACTTATCCTTCAGGATTTCAGGGAAAACCTGTAGGACCAGTAAAAAGAGGAGTTTCCAGACTTGTGCGTATGAACCAAGTGGAGAAGTGATGCTCAGTGACCATGTTATTCGTTAAAATGACCAGCCAGGATCACCATTTACATAACAACACACTGATAGGCTGTTTGCAAGCCCTTAAGAAGTCTCATTCATCAAGTGATCTGAATGTGTTAAAGGATTTTCAATGCTTTGTAGCTGCCCCTGCATCTACATAAATAGATCAGATTGCACAAGTGATAAAAGGCCCTGCACTTATCTTGAGATGCGTGTTGGATACGAAGTTGTGGAAATGACCTGAAGTCATTGATTTGCAACAACTTTCAGATGTTGTGTTGTATTCTGGTAACCACAAGATGATTTCTCCTCTATAGCGGAGGGGGAAGGGCAAAAAAATAATGGCTGGAACAGACAGGCACTCTGCCAGGGAGGACAGGAAGATGGAGAGAGAGAGAGACAGAAGGGAAAGATGTGAGGTCTCAGTGTGTCAGGATGCAGGCTTGAGTGTGTATGAGTGTGTTTGTGTGGTTGTGTATGAAAGAAACAGATCTGTCCTGAGCAGTCAGCAAATCTCTGGCCAAGAGAGGAAATCAGAACATGTGCAGCATTATTACTGACAGTTGTGGCATCTGTAGGGACAGTACATACAGTATGTATGTCTGTATGTGTGTGTATATGTATCACTGACATGGATGCATGTGTGTGTGTGAGGCTTTCAGGCCCAGCCCTTGAGACAGTAGCACTTCTCTGGATATTTAAAGAGCCAATCCATTATTGAACAGCTTGCTGTGGCTGTATGGCTGTCTATCTGTTCTCCTGTTTGTGTGTGTCTGTGAAACTCTGTCTGTCTATATTCTCTGCCAAACAGTTGTTCTTTCACCTCATGTGTCACTCAGCATAATATTACAGTATGTTCTTATCAGTGGTGGAGTGTAACTCGGGACGTTTGTGTCACACTGCTGCTCCATTGCATTTATTTCACAACATTAGTTATTATTAATCCACATATAAATCAAATAAATTCCAAAGAAGTATATTAGTAGTTTGATCAATGCATCGCTAATTATAATCAAGTGATATTACAGTATACACATATATATATATTCATGAATGTGTGTGTGTGTATACACATCATTCTGAAATGGGACATTTTGCATAATGAGTTTACTTTTGATCATTTAAGTATATTTTGATGCTAATATTTATGTACTTTGAATGCAGGACTTGTAACCAAGATTTTTTACACTGTGATATTGCTGCTTTCATTTAATGACAAGATCTGAGTACTTCTTCCACCACTGGTGCCTGTACTTCACTTTAACAAGAAAACATACATCAAATGTACAACCTCCACATTAGCATGTTACCTAGAACTGCATGAATGCATTCAAATGCATGACTCACAAAATATACTTAATTTGTATTTAAACAGCAACAGACAACAACAGACAGAAAGAAAAATGATAAAAATGGCATGCAGCAGTTTATATACAGTATGTGTTTTAAATATGATGCATATGCAGTAGGTGTTGCATATGTCTGTCTCCATCGCCATCTGCCATCATGCTCCATTCACACGTTCACTAACTGTTTTGACTGTGCAAAATATGATACTCACACAGAGATGCAGACAGAGGAGGAGGAGATGGGAGAGAGAGGGAGTAGAATGGGCAACCGGAGAGGAGTGGCGGGTGAGAGTGGAGACAGAGAGGGCACAAAGAAGGACATTTAGGACAACAGGAAAGAGCGCAGGACACTACAACGAAAGAGAAATGGATACAGAGAATGTGCGAGGTTAGGCTGGCTGTGTGCTGTAATAGAGGAAATTAGATAAAAATGAGCTGAGTCTGTATAAAAAAAGAAAAGATAACAATAACAGAAATCAAAAACCCCACACAGAAAATTGTTTTACAAACGGCCGTGTCTGTCTCCAACGACGCAAAGATAGATTTAACTTGCTCTCGAGTGCAATCAATTTCATAATGTAACCCAAGCATCACTTCTACAAACCTATTGATTTTTGTAAAATCCACACAGCGTGTATTTAATAAATCTCTCTGTCTCTCTCCCCTTCTCCCTCTGTCTCATTAGCTGAACATCCTGGTGGACACAGGAAGCAGTAACTTTGCTGTCGGGGCAGCCGCTCATCCCTTCCTGCGTAGATACTACCATCGCTCGCTGTGAGTAGAGACGCGTGCAGTGAAATGTGCAGCCACATTTGGTTCTTAAATAAGGCCATGGTTCATGGAGTTTTCTGGTTTTGTTTTCTTTAAACCGAGTTCAGTTGTCTCTCACGAATGAATGTTTTAAGGGACATGTCTGAATCAGCTGCAGCTTGCTAATCATCTCCTCCACCTTTTCTGCCACTCATCCATCCACAGCTCCAGCTCATACCGTGACCAGGGGAGGAGTGTGTATGTTCCCTACACCCAGGGTCGCTGGGAAGGGGAGCTGGGCACCGACCTGGTATCTGTCCCCCACGGCCCTAATGCCACGCTGCGCGCCAACATTGCTGCAATCACCCAGTCAGATCGCTTCTTTATCAATGGATCCAACTGGGAGGGAATCCTGGGACTGGCCTATGCTGATATAGCTCGGGTAAGAGCTCGGCCCTTCACATTTTTGGTGATTTTTTGGCTGTAAGGGAAAGACACTTCAGCAAGTTATCAGTGGACACACCACCAGCCTGGGAAAGTGTATTCAGTCATTTGAAAGTGCTGTTTTTTACTCCTCCTGTGGGCGATCAGGAAAGCCAAATAGGGTGGGTGTCCAGAGTGTTCCTGTGAGCACTGAGCTTCTGAAAAGACCAGTGGGAATACCGTACTTCCTTTTTTGTCCTTTTCCAAGCTTTCTGAATCCTAATCTGGTGTAGGAGGGTGATCACAAGAATGCAGATGGGTGCAGGATATAGTTTTTTGAGTCATTCAAATTCAACCAGATATTTGGAAGATGTGACAAGAAAAGTAACACCGTATTTTTGGGTATGTAGCTAAAATCTGTCTTATTTCATTTTGTTATTACTGAAAGCGAAAGTGTTCACCTCCGGGAAAAGTAATAATAGCACTGCGTTCAGTGGGAAGGAAAGATAGGGGAAGGAGAGGCGGGATGAAACCTGATTTGACGAAATATGTTGATATTTAATCTTTTGGGAATGAAAAGCTGAAAGCAGCAGCTTGGTTTCTCCGTTCTCTCTATTTTGTCCTTCCCTTCCAGCCTGACGAGACATTGGAGCCTTTCTTTGACTCTCTGGTTCGCCAGACACCCGTCCCCAACCTCTTCTCTCTCCAGCTGTGTGGAGCCGGCTTCACCCAAAACTACTCCCTGGGGAGCGCTACTGTCGGCGGCAGCATGGTTACACACACACACACACACACACACACACACACACACACACACACACACACACACACACACACACAAACAGGTACAAATGATCTAATATCATATTTGAAGCCAGTACTGGATTCTATTATTCTGTGTACTCTCAGATCATTGGAGGAGTGGACCCATCACTCTACGTGGGAGAGCTCTGGTACACCCCCATCCGCAGGGAGTGGTACTATGAGGTCATTATTGTGCGAATTGAGGTGAATGGACAGGACCTCAACATGGACTGCAAAGAGGTGAGATGGCTGCAAATCTAAAGAATCACTGACACTAAACGAGAAGAGATTTCTAATTTGTGACTGTTCATCTGTCTTTTTCAGTACAACTATGATAAGAGCATTGTGGACAGCGGCACCACCAACCTTCGACTGCCTAGAAAAGTCTTCCAGGCTGCAGTTAAGGCTATTGAAGCAGCCTCTTCGGTCAGTCCTTACGACGCTGTAGATACCTTTATATCCTTATTACGATCTGCGTAATACTCTTCTGTTTCTATTTTCCTTCTCTGTTGCTTCCGCTGCCCCAGTCATTACTGATTTCTTGAGATATCTGATGTAAGCAGATAGCTGTATTTTAGCCAACATGGCCAACAACAAAAGCTTGAGACTCATTTTTTTAAATGGATGTTTTTAAGGAGAAACTCACTCACCTTTGCATTAATGGACTAGTGAAGGACTACCAAAAAGAGCACTGAGGGAGACAGGATGTCTTAGTACCTTTAGATAGTATTTAAAGAAGTTGAGACATGTTAATGTCTCGCTGCTTTCCCAGACATCTCAGGATCACTTGGAAAGATTTTGTATTTGCCCTCATTTCTGTTTTTTTTATATGTGTAATATTTTTAAGTACAGTTAACATTGTCCGAATTATATAGATGCTCATTGCCAGAACCTAAAAATTATTTTATGTTATTTCACTAACAATACAAAGGCAAATGTTTGGGTTTTTTTTGGTTCTATCATTTAGCGTGAGGGAAAGCAACAATCAATTTTAATCACTTGTGTTTTTAGCACACTGAAATCCAATATGAAACGTAGGTCACAGCTCTTGATGAAGGTCACTGATGAATAGAAAAAGGATAGAAAAGTGTGTGGGAGTACGTGGCTGTTTTATTTAAAAACGATAACTGCAGTAATTTGTAAGGAAATTATAGTCTCCTATATGTATGTGAATAATGAAAGTGTAATTTAGTGCCCACCAACACTGGCTCAATGCCTTTTGGAGCAAAACGTTGTATGTGTTCTGGAGAAAAGAATGAAAAGCTCACACTTATCACTATTAATGCCGCCTGCAGAGGAGACCAGTCTCTCTGCTATAACTAACACTAGGGAAAAAGAGGTGTGATAACAGACACAGGTCTTTGAAATGAAGCAGACTGATATATTTAGTTTGCCCGATTGGCATTGCAGACTGTGGTAGCTGCTCGTTTAGAAGTGGTGGACTTCAGTGCTAATGTTGCTGATGACATAATCACAAAAATCCTTCATCTTGCACAGTTAATTATACTAAATCCATTTTTTCCCCCCACTCCCACTGGAGAAGCTCCAGTCCCCCCTCCTGACCCTGATTTGTAATGGGTGGGTATGGGAAAGGAAATGATGAATGTCGCTGTTTTTCAGACAGAGCAGTTTCCCTCTGGGTTCTGGTTGGGGGAGCAGCTGGTATGTTGGCAGGCCGGCACTACACCCTGGCACATCTTCCCAGTCATCTCCCTCTACCTGATGAGTGAAAACCACAACCAGTCCTTCAGAATCTCCATCCTGCCCCAGGTAATACTCAACACTTGTCCCATGGGACCATATCAAGTAATATCACTTAAGCCTAAAATTCTGTTTCTTTGGCCAAAGCTTTGACATTCGTTGAAAATGAAAACAAGTTTGCCGTTACTATGAGTCACATTTATCCTCTGTAATTCTAAGGTAGGACAAATGCAGAGTTTTCATTTCCCTGTGCACTCTTACAGGAAGTCAGGTCACAATAAGTCCCCCTATGCTTTAACTATAATCTTTTAAATAGACCTCAGTGGATGAAAGCCTTGCTAGGCACCACAAGGAAAAAAAAAATAACGACCATGTTTCAAAGGGAATTACCTTTGAATATATTTTTTAAAGCTTTTCATAAAGCCCTGAAAAGTCATTTAATGGCTTTTATTCAAAGCCACTCAGAAAGGCCTTGACGGTGGTGGAATGAATATGATTTGACAGTGAGATTTATAAGTGAGGTTCAATGTTTTAAACCTGTGGGAGGCTCTGCTGACAGCATAATGAAACACTGCAGAAAAGTTTTTACTTCCTTTGCCTTCTGTTTTAATTTCTATTGCAGGTGCAACAGTAAATCACCAGGTATAGAATGTACATTGGCTGCTATGTATGCATAGGAAAACATGCAGAATTACCAATGAACTGATTTGAGGCTGATACTGTACTCACTGAGAGTTTAAGGAGTCTGATGATATATCAGCTGATATTCGCACTTTTAGAACAAATACATAATGTAATCAAAATTAGAAAAGGATCCCTAGTTTCACTATGAAGAATTGTGACCACGACATGTACCTACAGATGAGGAATAAACATGCCAGTGCTCTCTGGTGGACAAACTATGTAATGACAGCATTTGTATAATGTATTTGATATTTATCTACTGCCGTTTCATGTTACTTATGTACAGTGCGTTATATATCAGTGATAAACTAAAAGTAACCGATGATATCAGCCATGCCAGTGTATTGGATGGGCTTGTCAAAGTCTGGACATCAGTCTGCATCCAGTCGGGGGATGGCCACAGGTCAAATCCGGTCCACCAAAGCTTCCCATTGAGAATACTAATGAATTCAGAAAATGCGTGCATCTAATGTTACTCACCGGTGGAAGAGGTCCAGTCTGTCCTGAAAGCTTTCCAACCACTGGCAGCGAGACAAAATGTCCATAATTCATAGAGCACCTGCTCTACTGAAAGGAATACTCACAGAGACTCACTGAGTGAAACACTTAAGTGTCACTTGGGTTTATCTTTGTTGGCCAAGTGCTGTATTGAGTGTATTTATTTGCTTCCAGGGGTCCTGAAGAGGAGTTTTTAGTTGAATTGGTAGTTGAACTGTGGGTTTGTACTGAGCACTGACTGCCTCTTTGGCAGAGGTGGGTTTGAAAGCACATCGTCATCATGACTGATTGGACATTTGTTGCTGTACCAATTAAACTCATCCACTGACATGATCTATCCATTGTGGTGGAGGCCCCCTGGGTCAGAGAAATGTTGATTGGTTTGACATGATCTATCGATTGAGGAGGGGGCTCCCTGTACTTGGTCAGAGCCGTTAACTTTGCGTATTATACACACACCAACATATACAGTACAATCAGAGAGAGGGCCATGTTAGTATTAGACGTTACACTGCAACAAGGGTGTGTGTTCATCCCTTTCTTCTCTGTAATCTGTGTCTAACTGCACTCCCTGATTCTTCCCTTTATTATTTTTCGCTTTTCTTTGTGCAGCAATACCTGCGGCCTGTAGAGGATGTGGCCTCCGCCCAGGAGGACTGCTATAAGTTTGCCGTGTCTCAGTCAAGCACTGGAACAGTGATGGGTGCTGTCATCATGGAAGGCTTCTATGTGGTGTTCGACCGAGAGAAGAAACGCATCGGCTTTGCCGTTAGCACCTGTCATGGTGAGGAGGAGAGGGTGGAGGGGACGAGGAGGAGAATCAGTGAGGTTTATAGTTAAAATTGGTAAAGGGGAAAAGGGAAAGAATTAAGAACACCTGTCGAAAGAAGTGCTGAGATTGAGGGACTGCCTAAAATATCATTATTATCCTGAACAACAATCCTATTCTCTCTTTTGTAGTGCATGATGAGTTTCGCACAGCCTCTGTAAAAGGCCCCTTCCATGGTGTCGACCTGGAGGACTGCGGCTACAACATCCCTCAGACTGACGAGTCCACTCTGATGACCATCGCCTACATCATGGCGGGGATATGCGCTCTCTTCATGCTGCCGCTGTGTCTCATGGTGTGCCAGTGGCGCTTTGCCCGCTGCCTCCACCCACACGGGGACTTTGCTGATGACATATCGCTCCTCAAGTGATGGGAGCGAAGAAGGGGACAAAAGGAGTCGTAGAGACCTACATGTGAAATGCGGGACATGTTGGATGGATCGCTTGTTGTACATTGTTACAAAATGTTGGTGCTGTTGAAAGAGAGCTTTGAGAAGGTTCATCAGGAATATAATATGTAAAGTAGAGAAAATGCTGCCATACAGTGAATACACAGTGAACTGTACTGCCCTCTAATTGGACAGCACTTGAGGATAACTAGAGCCATCACTAACCTGGAGAACAAGGGAAAGTTGGTGTCCTCAGCGTCAACTTTGCCTGTTTAAGCAACCTATGCAGATCAGCATGGCTAGAGGAACTGAAGTGGGAAAACAAACAAAACAAAATCAGCTCTTTCTTATAGATAGTGTATAAACAGAGCACAGACATGGATTGGGAATTTTGAAAAATTTGTCTCACAAAGGAAACAAATTACAAACACGGCGAAATGAACAAACTCATGAGCTGGATGTGAATACAAGATGGGAATCCATCATGTTGTCAGACGTGGTTTGCGATGGTATGATTTGAACATATGAGCGCGTGGTTACGTGTGTTTGTTTATAGATCTGCTGTTTGTGGCTTCTGAGTGAATGGGACAAGGTTGATATGTGTGAGCATGCCTGTATGTATGCACAGCTGTACTGTAAGTGAAGAGTAAACAGCAAGATTTAATGAAAATGATACTACTGAGTGTGAATAGCATCTATGAAATTACACTATTTTGCAAATGCCAGCAAAGAATTCTGCAATGCAAATTAAGTAAGCATAAAGAGGCTAATTTGATGAAATATCAGATTGTAACAGCATTTACTGCATAAAATCAGTTTTGCCTTGTGTAAAACTGAGACTACTGAACACAGTCAATATCAGATGTCACTTTTTCTTCTTATATTGATAGCTTACATATATCTATTGTACACAAAATTTGTGCATTCCAGATCCTCTATTTGCACAGGCATACACACACACACACACACACACACACACACACACACACACACACACACACACACACACACACACACACACACACGCACACACACAGGTACACATTGCTTATCCTCCTGCAGCACCATATGATGATTTGCACATGTAACAACACATTACATGTTAACAATGCAAGACTAAATAGGGCTTCTTTTGCAGATGCAGAAACAGCCTAAACCACCACATCTTTCAATGGGGACCATATATGCTTGGACAAGGAAACCAGCCCAAAGTATGTTAAACACTAAAGAACACTATGTACTGTATGTGTACAAGGGGCAGTTTCTGTTGTCTCTTGGCAAGCTGTAAATAGAAAAACTCAGAACTGTATATTTATCTGTCAGGCGCTGGCAGCACTGTTGAACCAATAAAGTACTTATTGTAACTGTAATATGTCAATATTTGTTTCTTCACACAAAACATTAACCACAAGAACTACCTTACAGACTGACATCCATTATATTTGCATTTTATCATTTCAGTGTTAAAAAAGAAGATTTCAGTGTCCATAAATATCATGTAATGGTAAACAATTTAGAACATGCAAAAACATAGTCTGAATACCAAAGGCAGAAAGTGATTGATTTCAATAAATCTTTTGCAAACTGGCCTCCCAGAAAAATTAACTTTAATAATTTTTTTTTTAAGAACAAGTATGACCTGAACTTTGCATACTTAAATGAAAATGAATGACTATTACATTGATATTTTCTGCCTTTCAATACAGTATTAGCTCAACAGGTTGAAGTACCTGCCTTCAAGGTGACTCCCTGCAACTTTTGAAACATTTTTAATGTGTTTGCCATCATCTCAGCATCTACTCATGGCTGCATTATTGATTGTTACTTTGTAGTGATTTGAATAGCTGAAATGCTCTAATAATATAATTAAACAGTACAGTAGTACAGTATCATCTGAAAGTATATGGATAATTAGTTGGGTTCTGCATTAGCTATTTCTGTCTATACCTCTTATGTTCAACAAGTAAAAACACACAAACACATATAACATAGTTGCAGTTGAGAAGTAAATTGTCTGCCTACAGCTTCGACTATTCATTTATCATATTTACACTGGGTGCAGTAACTGTATTCTGCTAAAGCTCTGGACCAAACGTGTGTGGAAGGTTTTAAGGGCCGCAACTTAATACATAAATAATTTATCTAATAAAATACTTACAGAATTGAATAAATATATAAATAGGTAATCGATTGCACAAAATGAATAAATAACACATATATACTGATTTGTATAGTATTAATTGATTTCTAATTTATGCACACAGTTACTCAACTATTTATAATTGCATTTATTTATTGCATAAGTAATAAGTATAAATAAATAAATGTAATCATAAGTAGATGAATGAATGTGTGAGCAAATGAATAGATAAGTAAGTATATGAATGAATAGTGATAAATGATAAAGAATACACGTGTGTATCTATCTATCTATCTATCTATCTATCTATCTATCTATCTATCTATCTATCTATCTATCTATCTATCTATCTATCTATCTATCTATCTATCTATACACACATACATATACACACGTGTATGTATGTATGTGTGTGTGTGTGTGTGTGTGTATATATATATATATATATATAGAGAGAGAGAGAGAGAGAGAGAGAGAGAGAGAGAGAAATACACAAATTTATTTTATTTCAGTTTTAACGTTAATATATTTAATGTCTATTAGTGAATTATTTATTAATAGCGACAATTTAGTGAAACTAGTCATACGATTATTATCTATTATTCTTGTTATTATTATTATTATTTGTATTTGTAGTTTCGGCCCTCCATACACAGGTGACGCAACGACCGTGTGACGTAGTACGTATTGGTTAAGACTTGTATGGTACGGAAATGGGATGACAAGCTCAGCGTCACTCAGAAATTTCCCAGGTAATAGATGAGAACAGCGAATTCAGTGGGAAGGTAAGATGTAACTGTGTAATCGCAACAAATGACTATGTTTACTTTGTCGTATTGTTATATTTCACGAAAGAACAGCGAGCTCAGTGGTTATCGTCAGGACACTAGCTAACTTAGCTAACTGTGACAACAACAATACCTCGGTTGAACGCGAGTCCTCGTTGTTCTGACTTCATTCTGTTGTTTTTGTTTATACGAGTTTATTTACTTTAGTATACCTAACGTCGTCACGATCGCAGTGCATGAAATAACTACTCTCAGCTATCTGCTTTGGCTAACAGACCTACTGGCTAAATAAAAAGTAAGCATTCAGCAAAATTGTGAGCTAGCTAACATTAGCTGACAAAGGAGCTTACAGGTTTGATTATAGCAAATTCCAGCACGTGTCAGCTGGTTTTTCACTCTGTGCCACAGACAAGGACGACGAATGTAAGCAGATGAATGTCAAAATCGGAGCTACTGGGACATCTGATGATAACATTTCCACCTTGTCCCATATACAGTATATCATCCATCCTGTTATAATGTGGACAGAGACACATACCAGTTTTGCTCAAGGACAATTAGACAGGGTGGGCGTTTTAACTGTTTGATGTAATTGGATCTTTTTCCTGATACAAGTTCCCCCTAAAGTCATTGCCTTTGACGCTGTGGCTAAATTGTAGCTCCAGACTGTGGGTGTGGCAATTGTGCCATCTAGATGACCTCATCAATCATAATCTTTTTATTGCCTTTCATTTCCTGTCAGTGTCCGCTTTATGTCAGACACATTTGAATTCCAGATAAGACACTTAGCTGAAGACTATTTATCTTATATTTAGTCCTGTCTGTACCAAAGCGGGCAGCTGCCCTGGGGACCCAGATCTTCACTCTTGTAGGGTGCATATCCCAAAATACAGCAGCATTTCATTAAATGTCCCCCATTCATTGACAGACAGAAAACCTGGAGCAAAGAAGTGTTCCACAATAGGTGTCCTGGTTACTTTGTTGTTGTCTGTCATGAATCTGCCATGTATAATTTCTCATGTGTGCTGTGCCCGGGAGTGACAGGCCCCATGCACCCACCTAACAGGTTAATCCAGCTGCGCTTTTTGTTCTAGATAGACAGGCGTGCGTTCTCCACCCCTTTCATGCCAAAACGAGGTTACTGTGGGTAAAGTTTTGAAGTAGTTGTGTTCTGTTATTTAGTTTTCTAGCCTAATGGTGCTAATAGAATAGCGTCCATCTGTAAAAGCCTCTTTACAGTAATCAGTGCAGGAACTTTGACGTAACCACAGAGTGTTAATTGAATGTGCTCTCTGAACTGGTGTCCAATTGGCTGATGGTGTGAATTTGATAAGTGGCCTCTGAATGCAGCACATTGATGATAACCAGCCACTCATTCTCAGATTGTCCGCACTATTACCAAAACCTTTTTTCTGTCTGTTTTTGTCCCACGTCCAGGTTGCTGTTCAGATGAGGAGGAGGGCTTGCCTGTTTGATCCTGTGTGTTGCCCTCTGTTGCCATGGCAACACCCTACTTTCCCACACTCCTGATCCTCATTTTTCTGTCCTCCTTTACCCTCTTACTTCTGACCCTCCTGCCCTCTGTTGCCCCATCGATCCCCATTTCTTCCTCCTCTCCCCCCTCACCTTGGCCGTCACCGTCCTGCGGCCTGGGTCAGTCCTGGGCCATCCGGATCCACGCTGACCAACATCATGAGGAAGAAGATGGTGAACAGGGCTCTGAGTACTTGGATGTGATAGCCAACAGGGTACAGAACTTTGTGAACACTTTCTGCTGGTACATTTTAATGTTTATATAGGATATATTATATTCTCTGTGAATGTTCCCAAAGCTCAGGGTCTCATTTCTGTGTTCTGCCTCTTTAAAAATAAAATAGAACATTGTAGGGTGACAATATTTATGCACTTGCTGCTGATTATGAGACTATGACTTCTAAGAGTGATACATTTGGTGTTGCCTCTGCATTTGTACCCCATTTTCTGTAAAAAACCCTCCACAGAGATCAAGTTGGCCACTTTTTAAAGTATTGTCCCAGTTAAATTTGTGCTTATTATCGGTATTCTTTCCACCCCAGGTAGCAGAGCAGGCTGGTCTACAGAACCATGGCCAGATTGGACAGCTGGAAGGCCACTACTTACTCTGCTCTGTCAAGCCTGCAACTGGACCTCGTTGGAACAAGGGTGTCCATCCTGGGGACGTCCTGGCAGCACATCCTCAAGTCCTGTGGCACTCTCAAGAGAGAGTGCTCAGCCGCTCTAAGAGATCAATGGCCTTCAACGATCCCCGATATCCTAAACAGTGGCATCTGGTGAGAATCAAGACTATGTTACCATTTTGCTCACTCATTATTTGACTAGTGGTCAGTCTCACACTAGAATTCAAGAATTGGTAAATTAATAATTTACCACACAATAAATCTACATCTAGTATTCATTTTTTTTTCGGTGTTTAAGATTTCTCACTCTCCTCACACAGTACCTTTGCTTCATGTCCCTCTCTCCATGCCTTCCCTTCAAGGGAGGCTTTTGGCTTTGTCTTGCAGAATGTCAGTGTCTCTTACAGACCATAACCATGCCACCCAGAACGATGAGTTATATGATAGAGGAGCACAGTGAATATGTTATGTTGTTATGTTAGGTTAATATTTCCTGTTTTTATATCATGGCAGCACATTAAATGTTACTTTCAAAGATTTATGTGATGGTGATGCTCTGTGAAAGAGAAACCAAATAAAACCTCGTGATATTTGCCTGTGAGGACTGTTCTAACACCTCAGTCAGGATGCAGAGTATTAGGTCATATGTTGAAGCACAATAAGAGTACAGTACATCCAGTCAAACTGGCCATGACCTTTTATTGACGCACAGCATACTGTATGCCTAAAGGGATGGGTAAAGCCGAATATAAATTTGATAGTTTTGGTAGTTAATCATTATCCTTTGAACCAGTCCTACTACTAATCTTATTCCTTTTAAACCGCTGCGCCAAGTACACAAGCAAGGTAAGGACAACTGACCAAACAGAAGAGAGGAGGCACCTTCTCTTTAGTGAGACTGAGGTGCACGTGGTAAAGCATAAAAATATGATACAAAGGCTGAAGGTGTGCTTTTTTTAAATTGAAATGTCATTTGTAGTCAGATGACCTTGTTTTCCACACATAATGTTGTACAGTTTTACTCAAGTGATTAATAAGGCTGCTTTCAGTTATACCTGGTTGCATTTATATGTGACAGTAATGTCAGTGCTGCTTAGATAACTGCAGGGATGACTTAATTCCCCATGATAATCCTGTTAAATAATCCTGTTTACGTGATTAGAACGGGTTGACACATTTCCTGCATGCAGTGGTTCACACAGAAAGTCGGAGAGTAGCATTGGTGGGCTGGTGATGTTCGCAGAGGCAAACACCTTCGTGTGGTTGTTTTGCAGCATCTTGGAGCTGGTTGTGTGTGATTTAATCAAGGTAAATGCTGTTAGAAGCCGCAGGTGGAACGCACAAATCTCTTGTACTGCCTTTAAATGGCTGTAGAAGCCGTAGAACTACAGATAGAGACGTCGAGAACCACACATACTGGTCCTCAACTGTGCTCAGCCCAGACTCCTTTTCTGGGTACAGTTGCATTAGACTTGTATTCAAAGCTTAATGTGTCTCCCAGTTGCGCAGTGTGTGTCATGTGGCTCCAAAAACATCACTTTGACAACCAAAGTGCAGTTTTTAAGATAGTAAAAGTACTTTGAATGTGCTTTTGCTAGTCTCTGTTTTTACTTACCTTTTTAATCCTGTTCTTACTCTCCTCCTACTGTTTGCATCACCTCATCCTTTCTTTGCTCTTCTTGCTGTTGCAGCACAATGACCTCAGTAAGGGCATGGACATCAATGTAACAGGAGTGTGGGAGCGCAACATCACTGGCCGAGGAGTCACAGTTGTTGTAGTAGATGATGGGGTGGAACACACCCACCAGGACATCCAGCCCAACTATGTAGGTCGAAACAGTGATTCTATTCTATGATTTATGGATTGTAAATATTTCCAGTGACCTGCACATGAATGGTGCAGTAGTGACCAAAAGGTGCATAAAACTAATCCTATTCAAACTCAGGAGTAACTTAGCACAGTGAACGTATTGAAAGAATTTCACATAGTAGTAGTTTTTTGTTTTTATTGCGTCCCTGCTGCACCTAATTTGAGTGGAATCTAACAATATTATTATTTTTTTTATTCACGTTTCCCTCTCAGAGTCCAGAGGGCAGTTATGACCTGAACTCCAATGATCCAGACCCCATGCCTCACCCGGATGACCGCAGCGACAACCACCACGGGACGCGGTGTGCCGGCGAGATCGCAGCCGTGCCCAACAACAGCTTCTGTGCCGTGGGGGTTGCCTACGGCAGCAAGGTGGCAGGTGCAGACAATAGAAATGAATTTGGAACTGGATGTCCCAGTGTTAAAAGCCACTGAGACAGAAGCTGCGACTTTGCTTCAATGGCCGTGGTAAAACATCTCGCGCTTGTTGCCTTCTGTTCAGGTATCAGAGTCCTGGACGGCCCACTCACAGACAGCCTGGAGGCCATAGCCTTCAACAAGCACTACCAGGTCAACGACATCTACAGCTGCAGGTAACAAACTGGCTTTTTCTGCTCCTGTTAGGTATCTCCATTAGGAAAGTGGCTTTTATAAAATATCACTGATGTGCAAGTGTGCATGTGTCTCAGGATTCCACAAGTCTTTGTTTGCTTACTTGCAATTGAAAGTCTGAATTTCCTGTTATTTGGTGTAATCTTTTACTATCCCATAATACCTCATTGTGGAAGTCTTGCTTGCATTCTAATTCATACTCTTGTCTCTTTTAGTTGGGGTCCAGATGATGATGGACACACTGTGGATGGACCCCATCCCCTGGGCAAGGTAAGAGATAGACAGTTTGCGTGGAGTGCTGTTTTTGCCCTGCAGGTGGCAGTACACCACAACAGAGCAATTACGTTGTACACAGGAGCAGGCATGTAGAGCAGCTCTAATTACAGTGCGCTCTGTTGGTTGACTTTGTTTTTCCCTCTGTTTGTCACTGCGTGATTTGTTTTTCCTCTACAGGCGGCGCTACAGCACGGGGTCATTGCAGGCAGACAAGGCTTCGGCAGCATCTTTGTGGTTGCCAGTGGCAATGGAGGTCAATACAATGATAACTGCAACTACGACGGCTACGCCAACTCCATCTACACCATCACAGTCGGTAAGACACAGAGTCTCTCAAATTTGTGAGTTTGTCTTTGTAAGTGTTTTGGGATCTGTACATAGGGCCATAAATGATCTGTGTGTGTGTGTGTGTGTGTGTGTGTGTGTGTGTGTGTGTGTGTGTGTGTGTGTGTCTCTCTTCGTCCTCCAGGAGCAGTCGATGAGAAAGGCAGAAAGCCTTTCTACGCTGAGGAGTGTGCGTCTATGCTGGCTGTCACTTTCAGCAGTGGGAATAACAAGCTGAGGAGCATTGTAGGTCTTACACATGTATGCACGCATGTATATACACACACACACACACACACACACACACACACATATAAAGGATGACTATACTTAATGGATGAATAGTGGCATAAGGAACAGGAAAACAGCAGGTTGATGAGGAGCCACCGTACGCTGTTAAAAGACATGAATAGATGATATTGTTTTGGTCCAATCACAATGAATTAGAGAGCCTTCACACCTGACCTGTTTGCTGTTGTTCAGACAGACTCTGGGGTGTTTGCCTGTAGTCATTTGGTTTGTTGAGGCAGCTGTGAAAGCTGTACATCTTAATCCTCACCAGTGTCACATTCTGCCACAACATGGATTTTGCAATACCGTCATGACCGTGATAAACGCTTCAGCATATCAGCAATAATTTGCTCTACTGTGGCTGTGATAACATGCAGGTAGAGGGCTATGCATCTACTCATAGAACTGGAGTTACACCCAGTAACTACTATTTTCCTGCTGACTCCAGTAACATGGAGATGTGGGAGGTAACATTATGAGCAAAGCACAGCAGTTTCTCTGTTGTTGGCTGCATGAACCAACACAAAAGTCTTCATCTACTCCCACCATCCGAGGAGGTGGAGACCCAGTGGACTGACTTGATGGAAATGTCCCCACAACAACTGGAAAACTCTTAGGCTATATGTATACGCTAATCATTTTACTTTACAAAGCATATTCACTTAAAAACTGCAGCTCAAACATTGATCGATTAAAGTAGATTATGGGGCAGGTTACTCCATCCAAAACACAGGATTTTCATTCCTGTTTGGAGCAGAGACACACATCTGCTTTTTTAACATTTTTTCTTTCCTAGGATGTGTTGCCTTGCATTATTAATAGAACGAAAAGATGTAGAATCATGTTTTGAGTGCAGTATCCCTTTTATTTTTGTAATTTGTAAAAGGAAAGTATACATTATGTATTATTACAGTGTGCAAGATCTGCTGCCATTTCTTTACTGCTTATCTTAAGGAGAGACTTTGAAAACTGAGTTATACAATATGAAAGCAATGCATGAATTATCTTTTGGGTTAGACTTTCTCTTAAAGCCTGCTATATTCCACAACATGGCACGTAAATCAACATGTCTAAATTTAAAGTGGTCTAAAAACAAATGTCTGAAAGCGCTTGAAGGAGCAGCTCCACATCAGGAGGAACAGTGACTTATTTTCATATGAAACGATGAGTGATGACAGGGGTAAGAGCCCATTGAAGTCACTGACCTCTATTTGCCAGTGTTTGTGGGTGTCACCATGGCAACTCAGTTTGGAACAGGGATGTCATCGCCAGGGGGAGAAGAGCGTAGCAAGGACTGGCTCTCCCTGGAGAAGGCTGATCCACTGCTGACCGCAGTATACTCACAGGCCAAGTGCTTAGCACACACTGCCCATTAGTGTATTTTTCTGGAGAACCAGTTTAGAGCGTCTCAGCAACAGCTGTGCTCACAAATGTATTTGATCACAGTGTTCTGAGTCTGGAAAGCATGCAGCAGTCACACACTGGGAAATTCAGATTTTATAACCAAGTTTTGGATATTTGATGGCAGCCCGTGCGTCTTATTAAGAGAGATTCAGTGCTTCTAATTGAATATAAGCAGACTTTCTAAACATACGTGTGGCGTGTTGAGGTACAGAACTTATCTCCTGATGATGCTTGTATACTCTCATCACATACAGCATCTGGGTGAATGTGATCAGCACTGCTGGTGCATGGGCATCATTGCATCTTAGCTTCAAACCTTCCTCATGGCTTGAACAGCTGTTAGAAAGGCCCACATGTTGCCTGCATGTAAATACAGAGGGCTGGAGCTCCTCTGCCCTCATCGCTGTGCCCCTTCTGTCAGACAGGCTGTCGCTCATGTGTGTAGCAGCGGGTGGTGTACATGGAAGACATATGAGACATGTTTGCAGTTGTGCACGTGGATGGATTTGACTGTCTGCTAGATGTCATGCATATAGAGATGAGAGACAAAGTTGTGAAACCAGTATCATAGCATCTCTTTTCACTCATGAAGTTAATCTTCTCTAGAAATCCTTCCTCTTCTACCTCCTTTTTATCTGTCAGGATTTGAAACTCCTCCACGTTTCTATACTCTGTGTATATACGTTTTTACTTTCCTACTCTTCATGTTTATTGGTACAGTGTGTTCTTTTTCTCTTGGCTTGCTTTCATCTCTTTAGAAGCTGAAGCTCTGCAGGGCCGTAAACCCTAAACTACACAAACAGTGTCGAACTCTGCCTGCAGTAAATATGTCTTTATGTCAGGATGGCTCCATGACGCTGGCGCCTGATGAAGTGCTCTTTGCTGCTAGTTTAGATCCAGAGCCTTCACGCTCTAGTTTTGGATAGTTTGTGTTGGCTATACCCTGCGACAGGTCTGTAATCACTCATCTGTTAATGGATACTTATCTACATATGTGAGTGTTTGGCCTCCTGCCCGAGCTGTTGCCACCTTGGCACTGTGCTGAATCTCCATGGTCGTATCCTCCCCACATAACCCATCTGTCTGTCTCCGCAGGTGACATCAGACTGGTCTATGCAGCAGGGGACAGGCTGCACGGAGGGCCACACTGGCACGTCTGCTGCAGCCCCCCTGGCAGCAGGAATGGTGGCCCTCATGCTGCAGGTCCGTCCCTGCCTCAGCTGGAGGGACGTCCAGCACATCATTACCTTCACTGCCACCAAGGTAGGCATGATGAAATGTTAGTCTGGCTAAAGCTCATTGATTAACACAAAAGTGAACTTAGCTGTGTTTGTTATCTCTGTATTTCTCTAACAGTGTGACAACGCTGCGGACTGGAGGCTGAACGGAGCCGGTTTCTATCACAGCCACCAGCACGGCTTTGGTCTGCTCAATGCATGGAGACTCGTCAATGCTGCCAAGGTACATGCATACGTCTAGCTAGTCTGGCTGCAATCACAAGCTACGGTCATATTTCATTCATCTCTTGATTATTTTTTTAATGCATCATTTAGTTTAAGAATAATCCCCACCACAAGTTACCACCAGAGCCCAAAGTTTGCTCTCTTCTGTCTCTCAGGTATGGGAGTCGGTGCCATTCCTCGTATCCTATCAGAGCTCAGTGATAAAGGAGGAAGCGCCCATCCCGACTTACTCTGATGAGCTGACCCGCACCTGGATAGGTAAGTCTGTCTGCTCCTCCCTCACTCTCTCACCTCGGTATTGGACAGCTGCTCAACAAGTTTACACACTGCACAGCGTCGCTGACTCCCTCCCCCACTCACTCCCTCCCTCCCTGCCTGCTTCTCAGTCAGTCTGCCTCTCCATATTAGGTAATGTTCTCATGTTTGTGTGTTTCTTCTTCCACATTGAAATACTGGGTGAGACTTTTCCAGATTGTCTCAATTTCTTTTTTTGTCCCTCCTTTTTCTGAAGTTCTTCCTGCAGTTTGCATTTTAGAACTCCCTCTCGCCGCTCTGATTTTCTCATATTCAGCTGCCTGTACATGTGATCTGTCTCTGTTTTTTTTCCCTTCACACACACTTTTTCACATAAGCTCACGGTGATCTCATTCTAGCAGAAACGTTCCTTCTCCCACGTCTCTTTTCCTCTTCTCCCTCCATCTGTATCCTCCCTCTTTCATGGCCTTGTCACAGCCCGAGTGTGTGTGAGTGTGAATGTGTGTGTTTGTGTGTGTGGTCTCATGCACTGGGAGTTTCTTCAAGACAAAGCAAAGAGTTGCTGACAGTTACCAAGTGTGTCTGGGCTTAATTTCAAAAAGAAACCAAATCAAATCAAACTTTTATAATACACATTTTGTCATTTGATCCTCGTTCAGTCGGTCTTGGTCAGATCACTGATTGGCTTGTTGTCATTGACAGAGTTCAGGTCTGCCTGTCACACCACTCAGCAGTATTTGTTGTTGTAGTTTCTATGTGTTTTGGCTGCTGCGTTGGCTAACCTACAAGCATTTCAAACTGCTGGTTTCCCATGTGAACACAGTGTGTTTGTGTCGGGGATGCACCGATACAACGCTGATATCAGATATCGGTCTGATACGGACTCAGATGTCTGAGTGAAGTATCAGTGACCATGGGGCTGATCTGTTCAATTCAGTTTTTTGTTTACACCTACATGCGTGTAGTATCTCATGCTTCATCAGCATGCTGGTAGGATTTTGACAAAATCATGATGTGAAATGAGGTCCGTCGCTACAGTGTTAAATAATGCAGCATAAGGTGTGTGTGTCTGCTCTGGACATGCTGATCGTGTCTCTGCATCCCTACAGTCTCCCCCGGGAATTTCCTACTCTTGTTGTCAGCTTTGTTTATATCCCCCTCCCCCTCATAGCTGGATTTATCTCCACACTTCATTTTAGCGCCGTGACAGATATCCCCCATCGCTAACTCCAAACTGAGCTGGTAGCCAAGGATGCTAACACTATATTGGCTAAGTATTCCAGAGCTCCAGAGTTTATCTAAGGGGATTGTAACATCTGCCGGCTGGACATTCTGTTCTGTCATTATTTCAACATCATGTGAACAACTAGGATTTGTGCTACAGTAACATTTCATGCCTGTTCATACCCACAGTAATATCCCAACAGGAACTTAAACGTCACAAACCACAATCCTACAGCACCACACAATGGTCAAGGATGCCATCACACACCTCCAAGGCTCTCTGGCTGAGACGTCTTTGACGGAGACTTGAATGATAGAGTCGCTGTCATTCCAGTTTCTGCATAAATACCACCATACAAGTCAAAATAATGAAAAAACAATCCCAACTCCAAATCCTGGATCACTCCTCAACTAGAAGTGAGCCTGAAAAAGAAGCATAAAGCTTTCATGCTCAAAGACTGCGCTGGTCTCAGGATGACAAACCACAACATCAGAAACAGCAAAAAAAAAAACAAAAAAAAAAAAGCAAAACTGAAATTTCACGACACACTGGAGGATGAATTTGGCAACATGAACTCTAAACAAGCTTTCCAGATGGTGAAAACTGACTGGATGTGAACCCAAACACAGTCCATCAACATCAACTGACACAAAACTTTTCACCACCAAACCCAAGTTCAGTTTCAGCCTCATGTAACCTCACACATAATACTGACAATGATAGTGATATTCAAGAAGAAAGCAGCAGTGTGTGTGTGTGTGTGTGTGTGTGTGTGTGTGTGTGTGTGTGTGTGTGTGTGTGTGTGTGTGTGTGTGTGTGTGTGTGTGTGTGTGTGTGTGTGTGTGTGTGTGTGTGTGTGTACATGGATGGTCATGCCAGTGAGGAGCTGAAGCTCAGCTTATTCTGAAGTAAAGGAAAGCAAAGGAAAATTGTGATTAAAGAAAAAAAGGTTGGTAAAAAATGTTCAGCACTGGGCTGGAATTTGTTGTGAAAAAGGGGGGAAAACCCACATGAGAGAGGACAAAATGTACAGCTACAGTGAGCACGTCTCCTCTCCTCTCAAGTATAGTCAAGTCAAGTATAGTATGCTCTGAGTTTATGGTCACATAGATTTTGTTTGAGCGGCCCACTCAAATACATTTGCCCCAACCCCAAAATATTTTTGGTCCTTCTCTGGAGTTCTTCATTTTCAAATCTTGTACAAAATAAATTCAAATGAAATTCAAATGTTTGCATACTCATACACACCTGTCCCCTGCCCACATCCTCCCTCCCCAGGGCGGTATCCCTTTTAACATGGAGTTTGTAGCACAGTCGGTTTGGTCAACTCTGGTCAAGACAAAACTTTGGATACTGGACCCCAAAAGTGTTGAACAGAGAGACATTCCCACAGCATGTGTTCATCGCTTCACAGTGAATTGTTTGGCTCATGTTGTCTCTGTACATGTCTCATGTAAAAGTGATGTTGGCTTCAGAAAACTGACAGAACTTAACATGTAGAGGCTGGTGGTGTGAGTATTTTCCCACATGTAGCCACAAGATATATCTTCATCCTTTCATCTCTAAGCATAGACAGCTTTTCTTTCCTCAGTTTCTGTACCTCATTCCCGCTCTCCCTACATTTTCTCCTTTCCTTTGCCTTCTTGGTATGTCTCCTCCACTTGTCTCCATCTCCTGAGCGCCTGTCCCCTCTCACTGTCTCTGCATGTGTCCCAACTCTCTGTCTTTCCTGCACACCTCTGTTTACACTGCGCTCCCTCGTCCCTTTGTGTCCCTCCCTGCCCTGAGGATGTGTGCAGCCCTACATGGTCAGAGAGCACCACGGCCCATTAGTAGTCAGAGATCAGGAAATACCGGGAAAGTACGAGACACTTACAGTGGAGGGACGGGAGGTGGTCAGGAAGACTGATTTCTCTTCCTACCACATTACATGCAGTAAATATGTAACATAGTCAAGTAAAACTGAGATGAGTGTAACAAAGTGTAAAAAGTTTCTAATATGTGTCAGCGTATGCGTATAATCTTATAATTGTTATTCAGTACAGTTTTATCTGATCACAGCTTCAGTCTACATTCTCCTACAATTTGTGAATAATATCTGCAGCTCTTGAAAGATTCAGACCCAGAGGAGGCTCTGTCACCACTGCTTCCTGCAGTAACCAGGCTGTCAAGTGTCAATTTGAGCAGAAACCTAAATGAATGAATCATTTTTAATTGGTTAATCCATCCATCCTCTTTATCTGGGACCAGGTCACTTAATTGAATTAATTATGTCTTACTGGACGTACTGAAGAAATTAATTCAAGGCCCAACTGGTTTTTACTTTCCTACTTTGAATGTTAGGCAGGTGTTCAATTGTATTTCTATATTGGATATTGTGTGATGTTAAAAAGATCTTAATAAGTCTCAAGTTTAAGTTGTGAACCCTGCTATTCACATTTGTTCACATATTGATGATCTTTTCCTTTGTTGTGATGAAGGGTCAAAGGCACATAACTTCCCTCATCAATCCAGGAAATCAAACACACACACACACACACACACACACACACACACACACACACACACACACACACACACACACACACACTCAGACTAAGCATGCTCTCTCCTCGCCCTCAGTCTCTGCTGCTGACCTGAGACAGTCTGGAATGAAGACACTGGAGCATGTGGCCGTTACCGTGACAATAAACCACCCTTGCCGTGGCAATCTGGAGGTTGTGTTGGTCTGCCCCAGTAATATGACATCAGTAATCGGGGCACGCCGAGCCATCGACAGGTACACACACACATACACACACACACCAACCCATGCATTGGTATTATTTTGAGAACAGTAAAACATAAAAGTAGTACTTGTTAAAAAGCTAACTGAGTTTCCCAAGTAGAATATGAAAGGAAATGAGAAGTGATCATATATTACACTACCTGAAAAACTGAAATGTGGTCACATAAAAATAATATTCTTGGCTGCAGTCTAGTTAAGTGCTCTCTGTATTTTGCACACAGAGACCCTGCAGGCTACCAGGACTGGACTTTCTCCACTGTGCGCTGCTGGGGAGAGAGAGCTGAAGGCCAGTACACTCTCAAGATATCTGACCACAGTAAGACACCGCTCACGCTGGGACGGGAATGTCTTTTCATGAATGGGAAACACTCACACGCCTGTCCATCCCTTGACCTCATGCACCTTACCTGTCCAAACTGACCCTTCTCTCTGCTCCTGTAGAGGAGCCGCAGTCTGAGCAGTGTGCCACTGTGGGAGTGTTGAAGCAGTGGACGTTGACCCTGTATGGTTCCTCAATGACGTACAGCGAGGTCAAAGATCGACAGAGGTAAGACCTCGCAGGCATGCTGCCGTCTGGACACTGTTGAGATAGTCTCTTTTGTTGAATGCTTGACTGACATGGAAGTGGCTTGCTGATTGGTTGTACATCGATTGACAGGCTGGTGGAGGAGGCTATGAGTGGCAAGTATCTGGACAGCAACTTCTCTCTGCCCTGCCCTCCGGGGCTTGACATCCCTCCAGAGATCATCAGCCCCTTCACCTCCAACAACCTCAAGGTACACAACCCAAAGCTAACACCATACATATTTCCCATGCCTGTCTTCTCTTCTCCCAGCCTCCGAGAGGCCGGGACAGTTTTCTTTTCACTCCTTCAGAGTCAAAGGTAACTAAAATTCTCAGAGTGCTTTTCCCCACAACTAAGGGATGGAATTTTTCTCAAGTCGGAGAACACGAAATAAATGTTTTCACAAGCATAGACAAAATTCTGACCACTTTAGAACTGCTGTTTCTGAAATATACAGTATCTTGATTCATTTTAATCTAGCTGCTAACGTCACATTCCTGTCCGGAGTTTAGCCTCCCAGGCAACACTTCATCACAAGCTGCGTTCAAGTCACACCAGTTTCATGGCAGACACGCACCCCGGATATTTATCTATGTCCATGTAGCTATTAACCTCTCATTTGAAGCCTTAACCTGAACATAATTATTGGACCTGTGGAAATGAGGGGCGATGCCGTCTTGCGGGATATTCTGCCTATTTGTGGTGTTAAATTTGAAGTTGCAATGTATTATGCATGTAATTATTAATGCATAATATTTTAGCATGAGATGCAAATTGATCCAATAGACATCCAGTAATAGATTCAAGCCAAGCTGATCTTATCCTTCTAACTGCATGCAGAAAAAGAAGCATTTATGTAAGTCTGGTTAAAAAGGAAAATCCCCAAATTATCCCTAAACCAGAGAGGAATACTAATACTGCAGTAAGTTCATTGAGTGCTCTGACTTGGCCATCAATTTTACTTTCACTTCTTCTCATTTTCCTCTCTTTGTAGCCTTTCTTGCTTTTTGTTTTCCACCTCATCCACACTTAGAGAACCCAGTGGCTTGTGATTTACCTCCTCTGTCTCTCCCCTTTGTCCTCTCCTGCAGTTCCTGCTCTTGCTGGGCTGCTTTGCTCTTTTCTGGTCTCTCTACTACACGCTGGAGGTCACTCTGGCCCACCTGGACCTCAGGGGCCTCCTCTGCCTGCGCAGGAGACGGGGTGGTCACCGGGCCAGGAGAGGGCACCAAGGGAGAGGAGTGGAGGAGCCGTTGTTAGAGGAGGAGGACAGGGGTGAAGAGGAGCGGGACTCAGGGGTGGAGCTGCATGCAGTGCTGGACTCTGAGGGCAATGGGACGCTCTTAAATGGAGAACAGGTGGCAACATAGCATCTAGCCAGATGATGGGTCTCACTGTCTGTGCTCATGAGACGTCTCAGGCTTTCACCCTCTGAAGAGTGGACTTTTGTCCTCTGCATTTCCCAAACGGTGGCCTTGTATGAAAATTTGTTTGTGCCGTGATAGGACGCATAGGAGTGTGTTTGTATGCTCTTGTCCACCTTGCCCTCTGTCCTCACAAGGAAAGAAAAAAAGCAAATTCCTCCACAGTGAGGATATCTTGTCTGTGTCTGGGCTGCATTTCCCACCAAGATTAGGTTTGGCTTAGAGCGTGTACTGGGAGAGACCTGCTAGGGTGTAACATCCCAGTACGGTTGCATATTTGCATGTGTGACAGTGTGCATACACACTTGTCTGTACCCAGAGAGGAACTGAGCTAACAGATCGGTAAGACACCTGTGGGGTCTTTAAACAAAGAGAAAGATAGAAATGTGATGTGCACTGCAGCGAAAGGTACGAATCCTGTGTGTGTGTGTGTGTGTGTGTGTGTGTGTGTGTGTGTGAGTGTGTGAGTGTGTGTGTGTGTGTGTGTGTGTGTGTGTGTGTGAGTGTGTGTGTGTGTGAGTGAGCGAGCGCTTTTGCCCTGAGTATGTGTGCTGTGTTCCTTGAAATGTCCTCAAATGTGAGGTTCCAAGACGATACTGATGTATTCTTAGAATGAGATTTATTTTCTGAGGTGTTATTATTATGATGCATTTTATTTTTTAAGTGTGGGGTTATTACATATGGGTTATCAACCAACTACTGATGAAAACTTGAAGTGGGATTTTCAACTATGGGATTTGTATAGGTATTTTTATATGAAGTGTAATATATACACAATGTGTGCCTGCTGTACAGATATATACAAACTGTGCTTAATAATTTATACAAAGTGTTTTTAAGAATGTATTAAAGAGCTCTAATTTTTTAAGGTAAAGGGGTGTTTGGAGTGTTGTTGGCAACTGTGTTTTGCTGTGCAAGTCACAGGTGTTCTGAATGATAATAAAAGACTGTTGACATAATATCCCCCCAGATTGTACGTTAGTGTTATTATGGTCGTATTACCTAATTATGGTTGTGTAAAAATAGTTTCTGCATGTGTAGTGAAGCAAAAAAAATGTATCGTGGCAAAAAAAAAAAAAAAAAAGTTTTTCAAACCCAAAGGAGTTTAACAAGTCCAAGAATATACAGCCTTGGTAGGGACACTGTGGTGTTTTGAGCTAAATGCTATCAACAGCATGCTAACTAGCACATACTAACTTACTATGTAGCATGCTGATGTTAGCATGGTGATGCTAAGCTGGTAATATTTGCCATAGTCACCATTTCAGTTTAGTTAGCATGCAAACATTCACTAATTAGTGCTTAACGCAAGCTAGGCTTACAGCAGAAGTTGATGGGAATGTCTTTAAATTTGCAGGAATTTGGTAATAAACCAAAGTATTGGCAGTAAAGTATTAACATTGCCATTATTAAGTGAAAAATAACTAAAAAGTGATTTAAAACAACAAAATTGCTAACTTTCCTGGAGCATACAGTATCGTGTACACATGGGCCACCTCTCAGATGTAAAATACCCAAAGTAGCAAAATACTGAACTGCCAGTAGGCAGAAATGGTGAGTAAGATAATATGTTCACATTTTTTCTAGTCTGTGTTAAAACTATTGTAATTTGAAGCTTTTGACATGCAATATAGGTGCTTAAGAAACCATCCAGTGTATAGTAAACATTTTCCCAATTCACAAAATGACCAAACTGAGGTACCCAAATCACAAAGTCAAATCAGACATGTATTTTAAAGTCATTATTTAATAAGACAATGTACAAAAATATTGGCGCTGATACAGCAGGCATAGCATTGTGGAAAGTGGTAGATGAGAACTGTCCTGATGAAACTGGTCAGCTTTCTGCAATATGAGTGCCGCGTCTTAAACCCTGTATAAGGAAAAGCTCGACTTTGGCACTTGGTCACTTTGGCAATGCATTGGTCATTCTTTTGGTTACTATTTCCTCTTAAGACGACATTCAGCTGCACAGGTCCTGACTGCAGTGGGGAGGACTAAGCGTGGTGAGCTCTGCGATAGTCACCAGTGCAAGCATATACCTTGGCCTAAAGTTTTAGGGACCAAGGAGGTAGGGAGTGCCTGTTAGAAAGTAACTAAATTCTAAAGCAGAAAAGGTTTTATGATGAAAGGGTGGTTGTAGTGGACCAGGTAGACGCTTACAGGCTCTAAAAAGGTATACGGGGCTGAAGACATTTTGGCACAGTGATTTTACAGGATCTGTCGGGGTCGTCCGTAGCTCATGCCCTCCTGACTTGCTCCCTTATTGGACCCCATCTGTAGGCCAATCACGTTTTTGCCGGCCTTCATTTGGTCATCGCTGAACTCTCGCTTGTTCTCCTGTGCTTTCCTGCAAAACATCATTGAAAATGTCACTAAATGCATAAGACTAAACTCCACTCCAATAAGACTACAAACATTCAGCTGTGCTGGTGCTAACTGCAGAGGGAAAGACCAAGTATGATGAGCTCCTGCAACAGTCACTCGTACAAGCATCTCCATAAGGGTTTCAGGGACCAGGGACGTGGGAGGCATTTGTTCGAATAACTAAATTCTCAGGGAGAAAAAGTTGCGCAATGAAAGGACACTTCTTGGAGACATTGTTCTATGACAGCTGGAGAGAGACATGAAAGGCATGGAGAGAGAGGAAGAGCGGACAACATGCAGTGAAGGGCCAAGACTGGAATCAAACCCAGGATGCTGCAGTGGGTACTTGATGGTATAAGGTTGGTTAGATAAAGCATTTTCCATTTCATGTATTGGACTCACTTGAAAAACCAGTTAGGGTCTCCATTGTATGTGCCTTCATCCTTAGTGATGGCCAAGCTACCCAGAGCTGACAGGGTCCTCTGCACCGCTGCCAGGTCCTTACCTGTCTCCAAACACACATACAGCTAGCATTATTAACCCTAGCATCAGTCACACGATGATGTTTCCACCTGTGCGTTCTGCATCTTCATATCCCAAACTTATCCAAGTTATCCTTTTTTCATATACCACACAACAAATGTGCTTAAAGTCTTGTCTTCTAGCATTGCAGAAACTGAGGAATGAAGACACCTCTGACCTTCCCAAAGGTCCACGGTCTGGAACATGTCAGTCTTGGTGACGCCATACTTTTCGGCAGCGTTGAGGAACTGGGAGATCTGCTCCATCTGTTTGAAGGCCATGGGTGAGCTCTGGATCTTCTTCACAGGTTTCTCTCCGGCAAACAGAGTGTTGATCAGTTCACTCAGAACCTGTGGAGATGAGATGGAGTGAGAGATGTAGAGGGGAAGGGACAGAGGGGGAGAAAGGGAAGGAGAAGTGTCAAAAAGATCATTAACCTCAGGACATCACAACATCGAGATAAAACAATCAATCAAACCAGCGTGTCACACTCACACATCCGTCTTTAAGCCAGGCCTGGAATCCCATTTTGCCCGCCTCTGGCCTTCCAACGCCAGAGCCACACTGACGGCTAATCCACTCCACCAGGATCTGCTCCAGCTCGGGGTCATACTTGCTGTCGATCTTATCCTGAACCTGCCGGCTCATGCCATAGGATGGACCTTTGTTAGCCATGCCGACTCCCTGAGAGGTGAGCGTGAAATGGAGGAAAGGGGGAAGGCAGAGGGGATGGATGGAGAAGATGGAGAGAGATGGGTGAGTGAAAAGTGGTGTCTGGAAAAAGTATGAAATCTAAGTGTGTGTGATGATCAGTAGCTGGATCACCATTTCTCCCATCCTGACGATTTACTACGGTGCATATACAGCATTCATGACAACATAAGGATTCATAAACTTACTGTTTTCTTGTGCATTAAAATCCCAGTAGTTTACATTTTAGTAAAAAAATGGTTGTTTTTAGGCAGCAAACCAATAGCTAGCATTCACATGACATTGCAGTTGTATTTAGTTGTAGCCTGTATGCACAAACATGCATAGGTGTGTGGAAGATCTAGAGTAAGGCACATTTACTTAATATACACACATACGGGTACTTCTCCCATATATACATACTGTTGTCTACATTATATACACCAATACAAACATGAGAACATGCAGGTCAAAAGCGTGTACATTAGTGAAAATGCTCAGCACTTCATTTAAACACCTTTTTCCACAACAGCAGCATTGGCAGCATTGTCTCCTAATGCACACCATTTAACCCTTCCAGGACCTGTGTCTGAGGTTAAGTGGTGTACGATGGGAGCTCTACATCAGCCAGATCATTTCTTGCATATTTTCTCACACACACTCCTGGTCTCTGTCAACACATACAGTAAATCATTGCCAGCACTTTTTTTTTTTTTTTTTTTTTTTGCCTTTTGCTTCTGTATTGCCTTTGGGCCAACAGCCAAGAGCAAAACCCATGTCAAAGCATTATCTACACCGTCCAACCTTTGTTGCCATCTTGATGTCAGGTCACTTCGACTTCCTGTTCCTGGGGAGGTTCAAAGTTCAAATGTTAAAGGTCAAACCCAGGAGTTGACTGGGGGAGGCTCATCTCTGGCACAAGACGGGGAATGTTGTTAAACAGGGCAACAATAAACTTCTGTTTGTGAACAATACACAACCCTTTTGTGTATTATTGAATGCATGGAGTCCTTTTTCCACTGGTCACTGGAATGTACCCATTGACTGCAGTACTCATCGCAAGAGACAGAATGTTCAGCTGGGCCGGGATCGGAGTGATGTTGGACTTTTTTATATTTTAAATCTCGTCATCATGTCAATACAAGCTACTAGCAACAAGAGGACATACAGATGGAGATGCACAGTAATAAGTACACACTAGTACTATAATTTCATCTTTCTCCTATTCTATTCTTTGCTTCACCCTTTACCTCATATTCATTTGTTCAATCTTTCTGCCTTTCCTAGTCCTTATTTCCCTCTTTTTTGCTCCATTGCATCATTCTTTCCTTTGTCCTCCTTTTTTTCTTCAACTAATCTTCGGCCCTGAAAATCCTTGAAATTGTACATATGCATGTTTCATCGGAAAGCAAAACTAACCTTTTCTTTGGTTGCCTGAGTGGATTTGAATGCTATTACTTCTTTACTTTAGCTTACAGTGAGTAACAGCTTCAATGCAGGACTTTATAGAATGGGAGAAATTGTGGTAATGCGTAAGAAAGCATTTATATACTTATTCCATCACTGCAAATAGATTCGTAATCTGCCAGTCTGCACATTGGAGTCTGTGTGCCAGTGGCATTAATGGATTCCTGCCCAGATTGTCCGCAGAGTGTTACCACCAACCCTGTTTAATATTCTTTGCATTCCCTGTGGTGCTTGTCCAGACCGCAAGAAACCAAACACACATGCTGGGCAACACGCTCACTTACATGCAACCACAAGTTCAAATGCAGTATTTTATCTTGGTCTGTCTGCCTCTCTCTCTTTCTGGCACACACACACACACACACACACACACACACACACACACACACACACACACACACATCCCTTGTTATTCTCACTGATACGTCATTATATAATCTTTATTACAGAGTAATCTTTGTCTGGTATGCCTTTCACTTGTCTTTTTTTTCCACTGGCCTCTAGTTCTAACCTCATAAACTACTCTCTGGATCACAGTTGCAAATCGCACACACTCTGTACTCTTTGTAGGGTAAGAAACAGAAGTTATGTTCTCTGTGTTATGCACTCAATGCCTTCTCATGTGAAGGCATTGGGTAAGAAGAGAGGAGAAGAGACGTACTTTCAGTTCTGTATCAATCTGTTTTTGTGTATTGCAGGACAACCATACCACATATAATATTTTTGGAGGTTACATAAGTCCGTTAGGGCCTGGTCTCTATTTCTGGTATTTATGTGTATCCTGGGACCTGTTGTTATCCTTGGGACCCAGCCCAGGTCCAATAACTCAAAAGTATCCGCTTAAACAGGCTTCTGTGCTGTCTGGCTGCTTCTCTGGCTGCTCCTATACGCATATCAGTTTAACTTGCAATAGAAAAAGACTAAGAAGCTCTCTGTAAAAGTGTCTTTTCACTTAAACTAACCTACAGCATGAGGTATCTACTGCAGTATCAAGCAAGGGGTGCTATGTCGAATTCTGCCCCTTTCATACCATTGCTACAACCATTTCTACAATTACTATACTGTAGTTGCTAAGAGTATTACTGCTGCTAGTACAATTACTACAGGTAGTGAGAGTACAAAAGCCACTTCTGCTACTGTTACTCCTACTGCTGACTCAACTTGTTCTACTGCATCAAGTGATGAGTACAATGAAATCAAATTATCCATGCATAAAATCTTTTTATGCAACTGTAATATTACTGCTACTACTACATGTGCTAGTGCTGCCAGTAGTAGTTTTACTTCATTAGTATTATTACTACATATGTAATACTACTATACATAGTACATACTATATAAGACATGCTTCGACCTTGAATATGTGTAATAAAGAGAAAGCATTCCAACACAAAAGGGAAATTTTGGAGGCAAAGAATAGGATAAAAGCACAGATTTGAAGTGATAGAAAGCCTAAAATGCTTCCTCTCAAAAGTCCCATTGTGAAGTATCCCAGAAACATGACTTCATCACCTCCATCCCCCCATCCGCCCATCTCTCCCCGCTGTGTTTTTCCTGCTCTGTTTCTCTATTACCATGGCAAATCTGCCTGATGCCAGAACAGGAAACCAGTGTGAGGGCTGTGGCAACTGTGGCAGTCTGAGGGGACATGGCGTCATGTGGCCTCACGTCCTCCACAGTTAACAAGGTAACCACCATATAATGATTTGGTATGATTAAACTTCCAGGGATTTGTCAACAGTCACTGCGATAATTTAATTTATTTAAGGTCAAGGTTAGCTGGAGTCATCTGGTTGAAATTTGCTCTTCCTGCTGGCTGATGTACCGCAGGTTAACAACTTCCTCAGATTCATAGCTCTTTTGTTACACGGCTCTGGCCATGAGCACACATTTACGAGCGCTGAAAGCATTTTCTGAAACTGCTGCCAAGAGCCTTGATGGTTCTTGATTATTCTGACAAACTTTTTAGCTGATGTGTGTCTGAGCTGAAGTTAGATAGTGCTGTCTGATTCCACTCAATGTCAGAGCCCCTGCTCTATTACACAGACGTGGTTAGTTCCTAGCGTTGTATACTGCACCACTGTTTTCTGCTGTGTTTATGTTCTGCCACAGGATTGGCAGTGGAGATAATGTTATCTGCCCCTGTTGTTGCTACTCCCACTGGTACTTCCCTTCTGGTACAACTGGCTTGGTTTTACTGGAATCACTGGGTGTGCTGCCATTTTTTCCTTTTCATAAAAAGAAAGTTTGGAGTTTAAATGTCTTGTGTGGAAAGAATCTATTTCTGCATGTCTCTGTCACTGTGTCTGCCTTTCTGAAATAATCCTTATACCTGCAAATCTGTCTATCTGCATCTCTGTCCCCATTAGGAAATGGGGCTACCTGTTATGCCTTGTGAATTCACAGGCTTCCAAAGCCCATGTATGGCAATGGATCATTTGCTTGTGCAAATACAAGTATGTATACTGACAGAGATATGCAACACTGTCTGGCTCACCTCTCTGCTTCTCCTCTCCTCGATTCACATGGAATGCATATAAACCCTCAACTAACATCTGAATCATATTACGCATAAATGATGAGAAAATCCTCTGTCACAGTTAGGTTATTATGGAAATCCTGATGGCTCGTGTTCCACCGCACTCCATATCAGCTTTTAGCAGCTTATACTGTTAAAGTGGAAAGGTTATTATCTTGAACAAGTGAACAATAACTGATTGGTTACATGTAACTAACAGTATTCTTACAGACGTAAAGCCATGCAGGATTGTATGCAACAGTAACTCAAACAAAATATCTAATATTCACATAATCTCCAGAGACAACTTTAGGAAAACATTAAATAATTCTACATATACGTGATAGCCACTGTTTAACTCACATTCAAGTGCAGATGCATTTCTTGCAGATGCAAGTGTTTGTGTTGGCACACAGACCTTTCCTTGGAGCTTTGAATGGTTACAGTGCTCTTATTTTGAAATGGCTACAACTTATTGTTACCTTATGGAGAATATGAAGACATGAAATATGTAGACATGGAAGACACATAGCATATTTTTTGATGAGAAGCAAGGAAGGCCTCAAAAACTGTTGACTGACTGATCTATGAAGCAATGGCCTCTTAACAAACCATCTGCCACTTTGTTGGGACTAACTGTCCCAAATCCAGTTCAGGAGCTTTATCCTGTATATGCAGGAATAAAAGAAAAGTATACTCACTGTGTGAAGGAATAGGTCTCTGCTGGCTACAAGTGCAGCGTGTGGGGTGAGAGTGGATGCTTAACTGAGTGTTTGTATATGCTTCGCAGGAACCTCCCTCTCAAAAATGCCGGCTTAAAAGGAGCAGATGAGGCAAGATGACTTCACTAGTCTACCAGAAGAGAGAGGGAGGGAGGGAGGAGGAAGGAGGGAGCATGAAGAGAACTATGAGGGAGAGAGGGGCAGGAAAAAAAGGAAACTTCATCCTTAAAAGGGCAATGGCCTTTCAGCAGCTCCCTCTCCCTGTCTGTGCGTCTCTTCCCCTCACATCTAGTAAAAAAGCCCAGCCTTATTTGGGTAGAGCAGCTCCATGTAGAGGAGAGACAGCAGCCAGGCAGCGTTGGTTTGGTCAGCAGGAATTCTCTAAATACTTTCGCCACATCCCTCCTTGTTCAAAGTAGCAGCAAGGCGGAGAGGGAGAGGATGGGGGCTGACAGAAAAGGGGGCAGGGAGGGGTAGTGATGCAGGCAGAAGTGATGGGGTGTAAAGAAAATAGAAAGAGGGTGTGGAAAAGAGAGAATTGAGGTGTTGGAAGGAGGGATGTCAAGAATTACTCTTTATTTCCATGTTTTTGCACAAGGACGGAAGGAAGATAAAAAGGGAGGAGGTGTGTGAAGGAGAGGAAGAAGGAGGAGATGAGATATTGAAGGAGAGGAAATGATGAAGGAGGAGAGGAGAGGAGAGGAGAGGAGAGGAGAGGAAGAAGGGAGGGGTGATGAAAGAGTAGAGGGGATGAGAGGATTGAAGGAGAGGAGAGGAAGAAGGCGGCGATGATAATGGAAGAGAGGAAGAAGAAGAGGAGAGGAAAACAGATGGGAGTTACTAGGAAGTGTCATAGAGTCATCATCATTCAGGCATGTAATTCCATGTAAGTCCTCTTCAGTAGCTGCACCCACTGTGTGTGTGTGTGTGTGTGTGTGTGTGTGTGTGTGTGTGTGTGTGTGTGTGTGTGTGTGTTCATGAACCCCGCCACCACCACTTATGACATTTCCATCACTTCCATTCCATCACAGACACTTTTGGCACAGCATGCCTTTTGAATGTGTGCTTATAACTACAGCTGCCTTTAGTCCCTCAGTGGAAAGTTGGAAGTCGGATTGATGAGAAACTCATATGTAACCAGCCTTAATTTAACACATACATGGGATTCGTACAGGCAAAGCAGTAACAAACCAGATTCTCAATGACTTATTTGCCATAACATATCAAAGTTACACATGTGAGCTGAATCGAACTGTAAATCTATATCGTTTTGAGTATTCATTCATCATATTCAGCTCCCAAATTTGAGAAGTCAGCAGAACAAGTCAGTATCATTGGCCCATGCACTGTGTACAAAAACTGTGTGCATGAAGTAAATGGCACACAGGGTAATGCCTTTGTTGTGTGTATTAAGAAAACAACCTTGCCAATGTCACAAATGTTTTAAAAATCTACTCTTTCTCACCTGTCTTTCCATTTGTGGTTCTGTAATATTAAATGCCACATGTCTGTGGTCTTCTCATCAAATCCTGCTTGGATCATGTGCAGTTTGAACACATTCCCATGTGTTTTATTAGGTGTGCATTTCTGTGATCTTCCTTTGATGGTTGACGCTGAGGAAAACTATGCTAAAAAGAAAGCTTATCTATTTTCTATAAACCTACAGAAGAGATTTGTGCAATTAAAAAATCTGGAATCTTGCAAACATGTTGACATTCATGTCCCCTTCAGGATGAACTGAAATGTCTTTGGTGATCCCTTTGGTGATGACATTTTACTATATCAATCGAAACCAGAACAACCATCACTAGCTTTGGTGAATTTTTTTTGAGGCAACTGGGCAAAAACACACAATTCCTCCCCCTGACTCTGACAGTAGTTCACTTCATAGCCAGTTTAAATGTGGGCCCAGAAACATAAAACATATACACCTAAACTACTTGGTTAGATTTAGGAAAACATTGTGGTTTGGCTTAAAATAATGACTTAGTTATTATTTGACAGGAATCAAACCCTGGTCTCTTGTGTGAAAATCCACCTTTGATGCACTTTGTTGCTCGTTGTACTATGTTTGCCTTTCGCTCCCATAATTATCGCCCCCTGCTGGTACTGCACCTTCATGCTCACGTCTCCTTCTCAAGGCTAGGTGAGGCAAATTGTCACACTGGCACGATATCCTCTAGTAGATTGGCAGGTTTATTACAGGCTTTGGTGTGAGACTGAACTGACTACTGAGCTGCACAACTTTTTTTTTTTGGTATTTTTTTCTTATCTGTATCTGCAGCCTGAGCATCCTGTTGTTTGTCCTGTTTGTCTTGACCTGTTTGCCTGAGGCTATTCCACACACATATAAAACACATGCACATAGTACTGATTCTCAGTCTACAGGGGTGGGTCGCAGAGAGTGCCCAGCCCCACCTCTGTCCGACAGTACCCTGTTGTAAATCCAGAGGAGGGCAGCAACGCACTGTATCACACTGTACTGTTTTTGGTGCAAGAAAAAAAAAAAAAAGAGGCCGATAGAGACAGAAAACTATTGGGAAAATCAGTTTTTGGCAAATATGCTGACAAGATTAATCCCACTCTCATAGTTTGCAGTCCATCATAAGGCTTGAGCAGTTAGCGTAGCATAAACACTGGAAACAGTGGAAAACAGATAGCCTGGCTCTGTCCAAAGGGAACAAAACACAGCAACCACCACATCCACAAAGCCTGAAGCTTCCTACTGGAATGACTGGCATGTCTAAACTCTCACAGTGTGTAAGTGTGTGCCTGTTGCATGTGTGTGTCAAAATGTGTGCAGCATGTGTGTAAACTGTTCCTACATCAAGTGTTTATTCAACGTAGTCTGGCCTATGAGCTTCCATGAAAGGTACATGTTTACAGTATTAGACAATACAGTCAGAGGCCAAAGCTAGCAGCAGCAGACCAACTGTTATCATTCCCAAAACTATGTGTGTGTGTGTGTGTGTGTGTGTGTGTGTGTGTGTGTGTGTGTGTGTGTGTGTGTGTGTGTGTGTGTGTGTGTGTGTGTGTGTGTGTGTGTGTGTGTGTGTGAAGCTAAAATACATTTCAATTTTCATTATTTGAAAATAAAGGAATCATCACTGGTCCAAAACAATTTCATACTTGCCCTATACACAGACACAGTTATTGAAGTTATGGTAGTTTATTCACACGCAGGCTCATATGTCTTCTAATGATGCAAATATTTCCAAACGTGACTTTGTTTTCATGCCATGCAAAAATATAAGCATGCTCCTCTTTGTGCTTGATCAGAAATGACCAGCAGTCTAAGCGTGTACCACTTGTCTTGCTTATCTGTACTGCAGGGCTCCTTAAACTATGTCCCACCAGAGGTCTGAAACCTACGTCTGAGGGGTCAATGTGTGACAAAGAACTCTAGATTGTTTTCATGAATCAGGATATCAGTTGAGTGAGGAGAAATGGATTCATTCAAGGTCTTGGAGTCAGAAAGTTTATAGCCCGGGTCTTCAGCTGGTGTGTTACTCATCAGTGTTGGGGTACAGCATGAAACCAGTAAAGATATTGTACTGCAGGTGGTTACAGAGCTTCCTCCCAGTCATCAGCTCCATGTAGACCTGATCGCCTCTCTTCATCTCCAGCACCGTAACCTGAGAGCATACACAGCAGCCAATTCAAAATCACGCCAAAGTCACAAGGAAAGTAATTTGATCTGGAACTGTAATACAGTGTCATTAGATTTGTTGGCAGTGCCATTCATGCAAGCATGTTTCTTCACTCTTAATATCATCAGATTATTTTCACTTCTTACCTGACTGGCACTGTCTTCACCATCTTCTCGATTGTTCTCCCAAACACTGACCACCACCTCCCCATTTTTCATCAGCTTGACCTACAGATGCAACAAAACACAAAGACACATTTGACTTGTTATCACTATGCGGAAAAACCAGCGAAATGTATTCTGAAATCACATATTTATCAAGTCTATCTGCTTCGTTTACTTTATGATAGATGCGCTCATTCTTTCCCACATATGAGTAGACTGTGCAGGAAAAGGCATAAACACCAGCAAAAGGGGCAGTGAAGACACCTGGAGAGAGAGGTGAAGAGTTAGTGGATCTGCAGGGCTGCTTGTCTTACATGATGAGTTTTTAATTTAAAGTAGCGGGTAAAGCATTCATAAGACTGCATGTGTTTCCTACCCAGGGAAGGGTTATATCCATTGCCGTGGTTAAGAGTGATGGATGAGTAGGGGATTGGCACATCAGTACTGAAAGGACCAAAGCAAGGCAGAGTAGTTCCAGGAACTACAACCGCAATGTTTGGGTCCATGGTGGCTTTGAAGGCAACCTTCATTGCACCTGAATGTAAGAAAGAGACATTCGTTGTACAGTACAAAGTTCAGAGTCCACTAAATATTTTTGAAACTTAAGTTTTGTATGCATATGGCCAGATATGTTGGTCCTAAATCTACCATCCGTCACTGTAAATGTGTTTACCCATGAGCTCCTGTACTCTGCCTTTCAGTGCGCTGATAATGCGCCACAAATTTTCAATCCTCTTGAAGGTATCGTCTTCTATTTGGTACATTTCATTGGCTGCACAGCAACAGCCACGCTGGCGATTGAAGGTACAGCTGCAGTCCCACTTGTCACAGGTCAGAGCTCCCTTCCACTGCACTGGAATAGGATGGAGGGATGTGAGAAAGCAACAAGAGAAGAGTTAGGACAGAGGGCTATGTGAGAGACAAGTTCAGCATGGATGGCAGATGTGTGTAACTGGGTCAGTTTGAAGATAATATGAAGAATGAATATGAAATGTAGATGCATGTACTGTGTGGATGGGAGCTGGATGAGAGAGACCAAATGCAGAAGTTAGTGCAGCTTACGTGCAGCTTTTTTCAGCATCTCTGTGGTGGACTGGGCCTCCACACGACCACAGAGATACAGCGACCCCAACAGGAAGAAAACTGGTAATACAAGCATCTGAAAAACAAAAAGTGTTCAGTGTTGAATCAGTCGCGGATTCAAAACCGGAGGTGCGAAATGCTCTGAGCATTGTCATTAGGTGATTTACATTTGTACATTTGCAATTAAATCTGAATGTCTCACAGTTTCTGAATTTAAATCAGTTCTTATGAATCTCTAATATCACTTAGAGTCTCATTTACTGGTGAAATAGATGTGGAGCCTGTATGCTGATTCAGAATTCAGCCTGTTAAAATCTACATTAAGTAATATTTTACGGATTTACATCGACTGGATGGCAAAAAGGTCCTCAGAACTCTAGGCTTCTCATACTTAAGCCACAGTGTTTTTGTTTCTCAGACCACTATATTAAGATATGGTTGATATGGTTGATATCTGGTTGAGTGTCACTGCTCTTAACTGTCATATGATCTCTGGTTCAACCGCATTTCCATAATTTCAAAGTACAACCAATGAGAACCTTCTTAGTCCTTCAGATATTCAAACATCTCCCAGCTCAACAGAGCTCCTAAACATGAGTCTGCTGAAGCTCTTGTTGTTCTCTGTCTGCTGGACGTGAAGGAGGGCATTTGCTTGCTAACAGCTTTCTCATCTTCATAAGTCATATTATTTTTGTAGGTTTGTTTTTGACTCTTTCTGCCTCCTACTGGTCAGAAATCTCTTAATGCGGGCTTAAATGATTAGATAGAAAACATGTAATTGATATAAATTAACAGCAAGTATAGATAATACAACTCATTTAAGTCATCCACATGCTTAATCCACCACTTGTGCTTTGAGGTATGTATATATTAATATTATTATATATATATTAAAATATCTGTCAAACCCAACCGGCCCAATCTGTTTTTTGTCACACCACCGATTTTCATTTTTCACAATATAATCGATGAGCACTACGTAAGGATAGAAACATTAAACTTACTCTTTTTTGTTCCTCCATCTCCTCGTTCTGAGAGACTATGTCAAGTTGTTGGGAGTCTGTAAGAGTTTGTGAGAGTTTTAAACAGAATGGTTTTAGTATTATTGATGCACTTCAGGTGATCCTCCCCTAAATGACAGAAGCTCCACCCTCTCTTTGTCTCTCTCTCTCTCTCTCTCTCTCTCTCTCTCTCTCACACACACACACACACACACACACACAGTAGTGCTTTCCTAAACTTGCAATTTGTCCCCATAAGGAAGGCGAGTCCCCACAATGTGACAGTGTTAACAGATTTATGTCCCCACAACATAAGTAATACACACCCGCACGCACACACTCTCTCACACACACACACAGGTGATGACACTCCATTTCCTTACACAAAGGCAGCCACGTACGTCCCCGGTAATGCGGTGCAGTAGATGGCTTTCCTTTAAGGAACAACAAGAATTGATCCTGTTGCACCTTTCAGCTTCCTATTGTTGAGACCATAATACGTCTTATTAGGACAAGAGTGTCCAGTTGCCTTTCTAGAGGACACCAGCTGCTCAGAAATGCTGATATGGGGATCTTCCTTGTCAGCTCCCAGAGGATAAAATGATCTACAGACAAGATGACAAAAGAAGCTGGGAAGTGTTATCAGTCCATCAATAAAGGCCTAGATTTGAGAACAATGTACAGCGTCCCTGTTTCTCATGCTGAGGTGGATGGAAGAGAGAAGTGATACTGCGTGTTCCCATGGTTACTTTCCCTTCACATTTAGTTGGAAGCCCAGGTGCATTGTGATTTGCTGTGGGCTGAGATATGAAATCGTTATTGGCTAAAGTGGACTCTATGTTCATGTGAATGAAATATCTGATCTTTTTTCTGGGCCATTTTTTTTATCCAATAAAAGGTCAAAAAGCCACAGGAACAACTTGGTGTTACGATCTTTCATCTTGTTTTTTAATGACAGATTCAAAGAAGTCGATACCTGAAAGAGCCACCTTGATCCTGATTTGGAGATTTCGCTTTCGTTGTTCTACAGTCATTGTTGGATGAGTATAGAGCTGTCAGAGCTTCCAGCAAAGGCCTCATATGTCCCCTTGTTTAGAAGAGAAATCACGATTGCCATTGTTTTGGAGAAGTTTGGTATTAGGGGCACTTTTTCTCCATTTTGGCTTCTAAACTCAGTGCCCGGTGACGTCACAGCTGAGTACCCTCAGGAAACAAAAACAGAGAAATGAATGAGATAGTGTCTCGTGATATTTGCAGGTTTTCAAACATTTAGAGCTTCATGCACAGTGTTACACATGCTAGCTTTGTCTTGTTAATACATACAGTGACAAAATGATTGATAGTCTATTGAAAACGATAAAGCAATCTCAAATCAAGGACCATATTCAGTCACTTACTCACATATTACAAGATCATTGTCAGAAGATGGAGTTTGAAATTGTAGATGTTCAAATCTCCATTTTTTCTGGGCAGTTAAAAGACTTCTCATCCACCTTGACCTGAAGGTTGAGGTCTATATTTAGCCTATATACTGAACATATTTATTTATTTGGAAACCTCAAAATGGGATGATCAGTGCTAAATAACACTACAGAACTACAGAAATATTTTCAAATGCATAAATAGTATACTACAGAAAATCCTCTCTATACTACTTTAGGTTTGCTGCTGGTAAATCAATTTAAAGATGAAACAGCCTGCTGACGTAAGCAAGGTCATGTAATAAAGAACAAACCCATTAGAGAGTCTGCCTTGGCGTGGTGCAGGTTTTCTTGCATGCATAACTGTCTACATATGAACAGAGCTCAAAGCAAACCTGACAGCCAGCTGTGTGTACGACCGCTCCTGCTGTCATTCATCTCTACTGCTTGTCTATAACCTGAAGTTGCACAGTCATTTGTCACTATCCTTGTTGTCCCTCTTGTATATTAGATAACAGGGTGTGTCCTGTGTTGACAGCTGCTTTTAAAGTTGGCTTGGCTCCGGGGGACAGTGCATTATTTTTTTTGATGACCACTTGCATGTATGCAGTCCCAAGTCAGCTAACCTGATTCTTCACATAGTCTTATCTGCTAGATTGAGGCCAGGGTGTATCAGGTGTTTTAGGTCTCGCTCTCCAAACAACTCTCTTCAAAACAGACCAGACCTTGAGACGGTTCACATCATAACAGCACGGGATGAAACTGACGCGCACCGTGCCCTGATCTCATGTGATTTCAAACCAGAGCTGCATAATGGAGCGGTCATATTTCCGAGATTTTGGATATGGAGGTGAAAATGTGGCTGAGCTCAGATTCCTGTGATGGATGCCGGGCAGCAGCGAATGGCCATGTCTTGCTAAAGACTCCAAATAATACATCCAAATAATTTAAGATTACTGTGTAAGGTCTGAGTTATCCCTGCGCAAATTTTTTTTCTTTCCATCATTGTTTGTCTCTACAGATCCCACTGATTTATATGTAAAAATAATGACATGCTAATAATATTTGCAACATCAAGTATTCTTTTCACTGAAATAGTTTAACATTTTTCTGATCTTATAAAAACATAATCGACGTGATAACCCTTCTGTTTGGCACAAACTGGGCTTACAAATTCAATGAAGGTAACAAAATGCAGAAATGACCAAAAAGCATTAGACCAAATAAGAAAAGAATTCATGTTGTATATGTTATACAAGCAATACTACATCCTTTGTGTGTTCCAAAAAGTCATTCGCAGATCAAGAAATGTGGAGTATGTTCACCTACAAAGTGATGTTTGGGCTCAGTTAGGCCAAGTGAAGCTCCCTGCTGGACCTTCTCTGAACAAACGGTTCTAAATCCAGATCGACTTATTTCGGATTTGGTGGCACAGAGCTGCATTAAAAGTGCAGTCAAGAGAAATCATGCAGCTGATGAAAATTCATTGTATTTACTAATGTTTCACAGCTGATGCGTTTGAGATCAGATTAGGACAGAGACCAATCAGAAGTAATGTGTCATTTTCTGTTGCAGACTTCTGAAACATGTCCCATCTTCCTTAAAACCAAGACTATAAAGCGGTTCTGAGTTTTGAGCTGTAAAAAACGGGGCCCAGGGACAAACAGAAAACTGAGGTTAAACATTCAGGGATTTGCACAGTAGTAGCAGGTCCGGAGGCTAGAACTGCTTCCCCGTTGCACTTTTTGGCTGATGTTGTCTTCTAGATCAAATTGGAAGCTAAGAGCATTTAACTGTTTTTACAGCAGACATTTTGACTTAACAGGAAAAGAACAGGAGGCTCAGCTGCAACGATAAATGATACACCTGTGTTAACAAGGTGTATGTTTTTCTCTGGTTATATCCACCTCCCACCTGCAATGGTCCTGCGCCCAGTCTGGGAACCACTGCTTTATGTATTATTATTATTATTATTATTATACTGCTGGTATTGGCCTGTTGTTGTTGCTCTTGCAATCGTGAACTGAAATAACTAGAAATGACCTCAGTGACAAGGTCTGCCACACCTGTGTCTTCTTTTCTGCTTGAATGAACACAATTCACAAGGCTTATCATTACAAACTGTGGATTATTTACTCAGCAGAAAATGACCAAATGAATAAGCTATTATTCAGTCTCGCCTGCTGAGCACTGAACAGCGGGCAGACACAGCTGGAGACTAGCTGGTGAATGTAGGGGAGCAGCTATTAGCAGCTAATGAGCCAAATATTTCCCTCAGGAGTTGGTAGAGGCAAAAAAAGAGCTAAGGTGTGAACTTGCATTTTACCAAATAAGTAGTAAATATAAGTTCTCCAAATGCTAATGTGGTTCTGTTACTGCTGCTGGATAAGTAAACGTGTACAGTAGCTGCTTGTTCACAAGTTTTCTATATCAACTTTGAGGGTGATAATGTGTTTTTATTGTGGTGAACATGTTGCATAAAAGACCTTAAAATTATGATTTAACATGATGTTAACATGTAGCTTCCATAAATGTCATACTGTATGCGTCGTATAGTAATCTACACTTTATTAGGGAGTCTACTTCACCTGGCTGGTGATATGGCTTTCATTTTCATTTCACCTCGTGATTTTCTGTACGGAAGACTCATCAACAGAATAACCAAAACTGTGAATGCAGTGCTTTCATTGGTATATGTGCTGTGAACTAAAATTCTATTTTCATACCAAAAGTAGGAGTAGTATGTATCAAAAACAGACTGCAGAGTAATGGTGATATTTCAATTCTTTAATTTTGTCCACAATTTCTTCAGTGTAGGCATCACACATCTCTTCAGTTGAAACAAAGTCAACTCTAATCCCAACTTTGTTTAAAGTCCTGGTTGTAATTGTTGGCATTTTAATTGTGTGTATTTCATGTATTTCTCAAACATTACATGACATCATTTCAGCAAGAAAAGAACTGTTACAGAAGAAAAATGCTCATGCTCCGAAGCTTGTTAGCTTTCAAACTGCATGGGTTGAATGCAGCTGTGACTGATTTAAAACCTCTCTTCCCCCAGAAAAGGCAGACTGAGCTGAGTCACCACAGAGAGATTTCACCTAGCAGACTCTAACCTTGTTAGTTAAGAAAGCACTGGTATAAAAACCAGCGCACTACACCTCTCTAATTTATGCAGTAGAATAAAGCAGAAAGGCACTGAAAGTGTTATAGTGGCTGCTTTCATCACAGAGGAGACATCCGATGGGCATGTAGACAGCCACCTGGTCCCCGTTCTTCAGCATGAGGATCACAACAATAGTTGAACTGTCCTCTTGGTCATACTTGTTTAGGTCTCTGGACCCGGCCACCACATTGCCATTAACCTGCAGACCGGCGCAGGCTGCCAGGATGTTTTTGGGAGCACCAGCATCACTGTAGACAGTGAGGGCGAGGCTGTAGACACCAGAGCGGGGAACAGTGAAGATACCGGTCCCTGTGCTGTATCCGTCACCCAAGTTAAGGAAAACATGTTCGTAGATGATGACTCTGTTGGCATTAAAGGGGCCAACACACCTAAAATGAACATCATCGTGTAGAGCGACAGAGAAGGCGATACGGCTGGCTGGAGATGCAAAGGAGAGACAACGGGTTACATGTGCAAAAAGTAGACTGGTGCTGTCCTATTAACATTGAGAAAAATTAAAGTGTGAGTGCAAGAGTGTTTTCTTCCTTAAGATGCTTTCATGATCTTGATTTGAATGGAAGCGTCACTCACCTTCAACATAGGTGAGACTTTGGTTCATTTGTAAGTATGCCTTCTCCAAGTCATTCAGGCGCGCGTTTAAGTACATCTTCAACCTGTGCGTCTCTCGCAGCATCATGCAGCAGCCACAGGAGCCCTGGTCAGTCTTACACGCTGAACACAAACGCACATGAATACACTTGCAGATAAGAATATGTTGCAGACACACTGATTATGTACCCACAATTCCTCACCACTGCCTGCGTTGTCTGGATTCAGGTTGTAGCCAGGTGGGTCCCAGGAAAATACATTCTGACCAGAAACTGCATGCAGCAGAGACAGCAATACAATAGCTGGAGGGGGAAGCAAAGGCATGTAGCACCAAACCCAGAAGGAGTTTTGCATAAGTTACGTATCTGAAGCACTGCACAGTCTCACCTCTCATGTTGACACTTAATGATGATAGCTTCAGAACGATGGATGGTGCGATGGACTGATCAGTAGAGGAAGTGTTGTGGATATATATTATTTCGCAGTGCTCCTCCCTTGTTACCTCTCGGTCTTATTCCTCCTCTCCAGTCATCGCTCCTCCTTGTTTTTGTGCTTTCTTTTAATCATCCGCCCCATTTTGAATTTCTAACTGTATAACTGGAGATGTTTTATCATCATCACCAGGTGTTCTCACTTTCTAAAATCACACACAAGCAGAGCTAACACACCCTCCAGGGCTGTAGCTGGTTACAGGCCAGGTATCGTGTGTCGTCTGGAAAGAAGCGTCTGGGCAGTCTCATCAGCAGAGAAGCATCTGAAGAGCTGCACGATAGTCTCTGTTCATTTTTATGGTCTGTGCTGATAATTCTTTCTTCACATGTAGAAAGCCACAATTTACCTTCCTTTGTCTCAGGCAGCTGTCATGCTGTATAGATAATAGAGGTAATACTGTATCCATACTGCTCTGATCTGCTCACGACTCATTTTTGCAGGTGTACCACACCCTGTTGCTGTGCCAAATTATGAAGAGTATGTTTAAAATCACTCTATGAAAGGTAGAAATCTTTTAGATATGTTATAGGTCACGTCTCAGTCCATCCTGACACCTCTTCACTGTTTTCATTACAGATATGGTGAGTGTCCACAGTCAACATATTATTGTTGGACGTTATTCTTTAACTAAAGATTTTGATAAGAGGGGTGTTACTGTGGTCGCATTTTATTTATTATGGATTCTGTTTCATCAGTCTGGGGATGTGGCAGTGCATCTTCAGTTTCTATGAAGTAGTATCAATAACGGTAACTTGAGGCCTTCAATAAAATACTTAATAATTTGGTTTCAATCTTAAAAACCAGTCAATCCTAAAATGTAACAGTTTGATTTATTATAAATCCATTTTGGTCAACAACAACATCTTTAATGTACGTATACAGCACTTTTATATCTTCAGTTTTATTAATGGAGATTGAAACAAAGTGACTCAGAATGCCAGCTAGGTTGTTCAGGACTCTGGTTTATTTTGTCTCAGTTTCAGGTACAGTGATTTTTTTTTTTTTCTTAGTCCTATCAAAATTCACAACACATCATTTCAGCATTTCAGGATCGATGGCTGTTACAAACAAGATACTTTAACAGTGTGATATCAAAGGTCATGAAAGGTGTTTTTCAAGGTAGATTAAAAACCTGGCTTCCCTCTAGAGGTATTATTAAGAATTGATAGGACTTGATCTCAGGAAGAATAGTGAACCTTGATAGAATAAAACAACGAAAACAGCATTGTGTTGGGATGGGTGATCACTCAGAGAATAGAGGTTACAAGTGATAACCATGGCCACAGAAAAGTTTCATCTAACAGACTCACAAACTGTCAGGACAAGGACCAGACAACAGCTGCATCTGCTAACTTAGTCAGTAGCATACAACAGGAAGCCAGTGAAAGTGTTATAGTGGCTGTTGTGATCACAGACAACACATCCTTTGGGCAGGCTGACAGCCACCTGGTCCCAAGCCTTCAGTTTCATGGCCTCAACGATAGTGACACTGTCTTCAAAGTCCTGGTCGTTTCGCTCGAGGAGCGCAGACACTACTTTGCCGTTAACGAGCAAATTGGCACAGGCGCCCAGGCTGCTACCAGAGAAACTGGATGTGTAGATGGTGACGGAGAGGCTGTAGACGCCGGAGCGGGGAACCGTGAAGATACTGCTCTGCATATCAAAATTGCCTCCCAGGTTGATGAAGGTATGTTTGTAGGTGATGAGCTTGTCAGTACTGAAGGGGCCATAGCAGTCAAAACTTCTGTCATTGTTTAGAGCGACAGAGAAGGCACTGCGACTGCCTGGAAGTGCAGAGAAAAATAAATAGTCAGGCCAGAGGTATAAGAAGTGGATCACTTTTGTTTTTTAAAATGCTTCGATGACGTGTCGCTCACCTCTCATATTGTCGAGGATCATCTTTGTTTTTTTCAGGTCCCCGTTCAGTTTTTCAGCTGTTGTGTTCATGAACATCTCCGTCCTCCGCACCCATCCCTGCATCAGACAGCAACCACACGACGCCTGGTCCATAAGACACGCTACGGACGTGCGCATGGACACAGACGCACACATCAATACATTACGTTGCAGATGACACAGAATGTGCAGACACATTGGTTATGTATTGGATGTATTCTTTATAAAAAGAAATGTATTTCCTGAACAATTTCTCACCATTGGGATCTGGATTTTCCGATAGTGGAATGCCAACATCACCTGGACCTTCCCAGGTGTATTCATGTTTATCCCAGGAATATTGACCAAAAGCTGCATGCAGCAGACACAGCAATACAATTGCTGGAGGACAAAAGAGCAAAGGCATGTAGCACTAAAGCCAAAAGAAGCTTTGCATGAGTTGTCACTGCTTTCCTCAGGCAATATGAGCTACTTTTGAGACAAGTGTAAGCTTCAATAGAAGACCATGAATTAAACAAGTTGCACAGTTCTTCTCCAAACACTCTCCATTCTTGGTGTTTAGATAAAAAAATTATCTATTCAAAATTTAACATGCAGGTTTGAACCACTTTTTCTTATTATTACATTTCTGATAGTAATCACTAATAAGCCACCTCCTTCAGTCTGGATATTTCTAACCTGAACTACTTCCATCATGTCCATTCTGGAGTTCCAAGTTACCTGTGATGCACCATTCACCTCCTAAATATTATGCCACTGTAGTTGCAACTTGTCTCACCTCTCATGTTGATGCTTGTGAATGATGATGGCTTCAGAAGGATGGAAGATGTGTCGACTGATCATGAGACAAAAATGGTACATATATATATTTCTGATGGCCCCTCCCTTTTAATTCCTCCTCTTTTGATATCGCTCCTCCTTGTGTTTTATTTATCGTCTGCCCTATTTGCCTTTATAACTTTCAAGCTGGAGATTTACTTCTTCATCACTAGGGGCTCTCATTTTCCAAAAATCACACACAAGCAGACACACACACTACACAGCTTTGTTGTTGATGCCACCCAGGTATCACCTATCGTCTGAGATGAGGTGTTCTGAATGTGGAGTTCAGTTTTATCGTCAGCAGCCAAATTACAATTCATAGAGCTGCATAGCTGAAATTATCAGTGTACAAGATGTTTTTGTTCCAACCACCAGATCCACAGTTGAATGAGAAAATGTCTCAAAAACTGCAGACAGAGCATTGCACGTAGAACTAACACATTTATATTCTTCACTACTACTGAGGTCTCACCCTGAGAGGAATGAATCTATGGTCACCACTTTGCGTGTCTTTGAAGAAGATGAAGCTCAAGGCAAAAGCCATACGACTCTTAGCCTTGCTTCTCGATGGCTGCAAAGAGAGGAAGAACTGCCTCCATTCTGTTTGGGTGCCTCTTTGAAGCCTATCCTGTCAGCATGCTGACATGCTCATGATGACAGTGTTAATATACATGTTTAGCAGGTTCATTTTTTAACCATGTTCACCATCTTAGTTTAGCATGTTAGCATTCTACCATTTGTTAATTAGCTCTAAACACAAAATACACCTGAGGCTGATGGAAATGTCACATTTTTTTTTCTGGTATTTGACCATAAACCAAAATACTGAATGAATGATCAGTTCAATTCCCATGTTCTTCATTGTCCCGCGATTATGTTGATGATGATGCAATTTGTCAACTGTAGCTCTCTTAAATGCTTCATGCTGATGAGTTCAAATGGTGCAGGAATGCGAGTGACCAGTGTAGGAATGCTGGTGAGAGGGGAGTTGCATTTCCAGTGCGTTGCGGTGGTAGGAATATGAGTTACCCGACAAGGAATGCCAGTTAAGGACGGGTTACCGATCCAGTGGGTTTCTGAGGTAGGTGTATGAACTGCCTGGCTCGGTGAATTAATAGCTTGGGCTCAGGGTAGCTCCCCTTGGGGAGGAGATCCTGCTGCTGTCTCGTTTACGACCGCTGTCTTATTAGTGATTAAATTGGTTGACAGCTCAGTGTAGAACAAAAAGATGACCTCGCTCGTCCTGCTACATAGTTTTGATACTTGTAGAAAGTTTAATCTCTCCATAGCGTCCCTCAAGTTTCACTACTCAGCATGCACTTTTTTCTATATGTCAGCACTCAACAAGCTAATTTATTCAATTTTTATTTTCTCAGACAGTCTCATTGAGATAATGTCTCTTTCCCAAAAGAGACCTGAGAACAAGAAATGATAATAGTGCATAACGGACTATGATGACTTAGGACAGACCCTGTAGCAACTGATGGGGGCTTGACTGGGTACAACAATAACAGTGAGGTAAGAGCGGAGCCATTTAAGTGTGGCTTCATCTCGACCTTCACACTGTAGTTTGTGGAGTGAGATTCTATGATTGATAGCATCAAATGTTTTGAGACATCAAAAAAAAAGACAATGTCATCAGTGACTGAAACTGAAGCTGTTATTGTGCTGTGATCCAGACAAAAAACAGACTGCAACCAGACTCTGCGTCTACTTAGAAACAATGGTGATGCTAATTTTACCTTAGATGGGCTTTGCTAGTTTTAACTATGGTAAGTTAACAGCAGTTGATTTTTTTCAGCATGAAGCAGCTTTCAGTCCTCAGTCCAATGTTCAAGTGAAACCTGACACAGTTTCTCTTCCCTGAGTTCTGCAGGTCCATTTTCATCTGTGGGGTCCTGAGCTCTCTGTCTCCTGTGATCCCTGGAAGAGCAGGTTGCATATAGCCTTTAAGCTAAGAAATACACTTAACATGCTTGCAGTTAATTTGTATATTAGTCGTCTTAGTAATCCTGATGAGAGCAACAGAACTGCCTTACCGAAAAAAAGGTGCTGGGTTTGAGCCCAACATGACCAACCTGTTCAAAGATTTGCAAATGATGTCACGTCTAAATTGCCTGTAGGCATGAATGTGTCTGTACATGTTAGTCCTGTGATAGACAGGGAACTTCACCTTTACCAATGGATACTATGACAGGCTGCAGCTCCTTTGCACCCAACTCCTCATCTCTGCTGCAGACTCGAGGCTACATTAGCTGCTGCTAGAGCACACCCAAATTTCTTTGTGAAACATTGTGGTTGACTTGCATTGTGGATGATGTCAGCACCAAGAGAGGGAACAAGGACATGAAGAATGCATGGAGTGAAAAATATGAAATTTCCAGTTCTGCTGCATCAATTTTGATCCTTTTTTTTTAACTGTCCATCATGACTCTGACATCTGCTATAGCAGTGTAACACTAAATCAGTGGACTCTTTTACTCTCCAGTGAGCCATTGTGGAGATAAAAAAAAAACTGCCTCAGAACGTTCAAATTTGTTGAAAATTCTCTTTTATTTTCTTCTTTACAGGTATGTCACATATTTCCATCACAGTTGTGATCACATATAATCAGTTAGAAGAGCAAAGTTATGGGTTAACATGGGCAACAGTGACACAGACATACAGCATTTTGAAATTTTATTTTTAATGTTTGAAAAGGCTTCAAACATCAGAAATAAACTTTGCTTCTGTCAAAAGATAATGTTGGAAGTGAGGATCATGGAAGACGCTGAAAATAAAGATAAAGAGAGCATTGTGTTGGTGAGAGTACAAAAGACAAGATAAAGATTATGGGCTACAAAGCACAACTATCAACACAGGGAGTTTTCATGTATTAGACTCAAACCTTGTAAGTAGGGCAAGGGTTGGCACAAGTCCCAGAGCAGCTACATTTCCCTAACTTAGTCAGTGGAATACAGCAGGAAACCAGTGAAAGTGTTATAGTGGCTGCTGTCATCACAGAGGAAACATCCAATGGGCAGGTTGACAGCCACCTTGTCCCCAGCCTTCAGGTGAAGGGCCACAACAATAGTGGCACTGTCCTCTTGGTCTTGCATGTTTTTCTCTCTGGGTCCTGCCACCACTTGGCCGTTAACCAGCAGACTGGCGCAGGCTGCCAAGGTGTTACCAGGAGAACCAGCGTCGCTGTAGACAGTGAGGGCGAGGCTGTAGACACCAGAGCGAGGAACAGTGAAAACACCAGTCTCTGCATTGTAGCCACCACCAAGGTTGATGAAGATGTGCTCGTAGGTGATGAGCTTGTCGTCGCGGAACGGGCCAAAGCATTTCAAATTCTTCTCATTGGTCAGAGCAACAGAGAAGGCACTGCGGCTGGCTGGAGATGCAGAGGGGGAGAGAAAAATATGAAGTTGCACATAACTGAGTTGCATGACATACAGCATATCTGAAGTGTTTTATTCTTTAAAATCTTTTGATGAGCTTCGCTCTCGTCTGGTTTGTGGAACTCAAGCACTCTGTCTCACCTCTGACATTGTTGAGGACAGTTTGTGTTTTTATCAGCTCCTTCTCCAGCTCATTGAGGCTCATGTTAAAGAACATCTTCATCCTATGTATCTGTTGCTGCATCAGACAACAGCCACACGACGCCTGGTCCGTAAGACACACTGAGCACACACAGAGGTACAGTGGGTTGCAGGTGAGATGCAGACACACTGACTATGTCCTATGACTTGACTTATTTCCATAAAAAGTTCTCACCATTTTCTGTGTTGGGATCAACGCCTCTGTTCTCCGTGTTTTGTCCAGGTCCGGTCCAGGAATAATCGGTGGCCTGGACAAAAGCTGCTTCTAACAGGCACAGCAATACAATAGCTGGGAAAAGAAAAGTGTACCATTAAACCCACAGAGGATCATAACATTGACTCTTGTGAGAACAAAGATAAGAAAATTTTACACTTAAACCTTAATGTATATCTCAACTGTATGTGCATCTCCTCTATAGTCTCACCTCGCATGGTGATGCTGGCAAGTGATGACTGCCTCAGAATGGTGTGATAGAATGATGGAGGGTAAAGAGACACACCTATATATATATGCATCCCGTCAGTTCTGTTCTTCTGGCCTTCAGGTAGCTCCTCCCTTTGTTTCCTCTAAAGTCCAGCCTTTTTGCATTCATACGTGTATTTGTATCTATACACGTTTTCTTTATGAGTGGGGGGCTTCACAAACACGAACACATACACACTCTCCAGGGCTTTGTGTAGATGTAGGTCAGGTAACACCTATCCTCTGAGGCAAGTTACTGATGTGGCTCAGTGTTCCTATCAGCACACAAAGATAGCATCTCTGTACTGGTTTTACATGTGCATGAAACGCTTTATTGTGCATCAAAGGTAGACAAGTCAGTTTGCTGTTCTGAAAACACTGTTTGTTCACATAAACCTGCTTAAAAGAGGCAGAACAGGAAAGTGTTGATGTGAGCTGAGGTTGAGGTTTGCATCCATCACATTAATCCGCTGAATGATTATCATTATTTTCTATCCCAGCAGATTGTTTTTTAATCCCAAATTCAAAATAGATATTTTGCATCCAGAAGCCATGTGATCAGTTTTCATTATGTCTTTCAGATTATCCAACTTTTTCAATCAGGGCAGGACACTACAAACTATTGTCACCACATGTAAAATGAGAGTTCCACTGCCCTCCTGTGAATAGTGTTGAATTACTTGAGTGTGCTAGAACAAAGCGAGGCTATGCTCATGAATGTTTGCAATAAGTGAGAAAAGACTCAAAAATGGAAGGAGGTGAGAATTTGAGTCAAAATAAATTTTTGATTGAACATGAATCAGGACTATATGAAAACATCTTAGATGTGTCAAAAGAAAAAGTGGGTGGACAAAAGACCAATGAAGGTTAAATGGTTTCTTTCCAAATCCATGCAGGGATACTAAAGATATTACAGATACTTTAACAATGGAGGAGGAGTTTAAAAGCATCCGAGGTGTGGGGATCAAAGATAAGATTGGTCGAACTCTATTTATTCCTTTGGTCACATAAGAAGGTAGAAATGTGCTTACTTTTTCTGTATTAGCCTATATAATATTCACATGAATATCAAAGGCTACTCAAACCATTAACAGGCCAAATTTCTATAGAATACTTAAATGCTTTAAGAGATGTTAACCCCCATCCCCTAAAAAAGTTGTAGACATTTGTGTTTACTGCTCTTTTATTAAGTTACAAAGACATTTTTAGAAAATTTACATCACATCAATAAAGGCTGGTGCAAAAAGACAAATATGAAACCAGACATAGTAGAAGGATCTCCAGAGCAAGAAAAGATTTACAACATCCCATCATTCATGTACAAATCAATCCAACTGGCAAACAGTCACAGTTGTACCTACTCCTGCCCAGAACCTGAACCCTGGGTACAGTGGGCCAGTGAACTGGCTCTGGTGCAGGTGAATGAGATCAGCCTGGTTGTTGGTGATACGGTAAAAGGCCAGAATCCCTGCATGCTGGTCCAGATAGACGCCAATCCGTCTGGCCTTAGGTGAACCCAGCAGTTTTTCTTGGCCATCGTGCCAGAAGGAGAACCCAGTCCCAGACCAGTACAAGCTCCAGGACTGAGCATTGTGGCCCAAACGGCTTTTATCATCAGAACCTTTACGTTCAATTTCCTTGTAGGCCACGCCAATGGTGATCTGTGTGGTGGGAAAGGAAAAAATATATAAGGAAAGGAGGCAAATCCAGGCGGCTATAAATAAATAAAAATAACACGTTAATAGATGTCAGTGAATAAAGTGAATATCCAAAGGTTGATAGATAGGATTTATTTTTTTTAGCATTCATTAAACAGTTATAAGAGTTAATGTCTATAGTTAGTTATGCTAATGCTAATGTGAGGCTGTACTTGGGCACAGCAAGTGCTTTAAGATAAATGCTAATGGCAGCATGCTAACACACAACATACTCACAATGATGGGATGTTTTTATTGTGATAGCATGCTAATATTTGGTTTAGCAGCAAATAGACATGGATGATTGTGATCAATCCAATCCAATCCAATCTATCCAAGAGTTTGGATAAGACATTTCACTCAAATCCACAAATGATGGTGCTTAAGAAAAGCCAATGAAAGTCATGAATCCACAGGTCTCAGTTGCGATCCAATTTTGTTCATCTGAAATTCATGCAAATTTAACAAGGATTTACACTGATGTGTTGTATGAAGCATACACCGAGATGAAACCACCCATTTCCCCACTAATTTCTGAGACCCCACCTTCTGGCCAGTCCACTCCACCTCCCAGTAGTAAGGGCTCCCTGCCAGGGGCTCTCTGCAGAGAACCTGTCTCCAGAAGTGGAAGCGTTCAGGATGGTCTGGTGGGTTCAGATTCTCTGCCCGCGTTGTGGCCTTATGACCTCCATCTGACAGCTGCACATGGCGATACACTGTGTTGGGATCCATGGTGGGTTCAAAGCGAACTGAAAAGAGATTATGCATTTTAGCGAACAATCTGGATCCTATATTCTGTTCCGTATTTTAGAGTATGATGAACTCACATTTCAGCAGTTCTCCTCTCGTCTTTGGTTCTGGATTAACAAGTCCCATTGTTGTTACAGGAGGTGCTAAGAGGAAAAACCAAAAATGAATTTATGAAATCTGGGATCAAAAGTCATCTAACACTGCATGTTCTACTTCTACAAGGGGAAGTAGTTGCACAGGTAGTTTTCAATGCTTTTGTATTTACCTTGAGGTCGAGGAGGAGGGAAGGGTGGAGGGGGGGCTGAGGCTTCATGTCCAGGGAGATGGGGAGAGAGCAAACAAAGCAAACAGGTATACCAATTGAAATCTTAATTCCAACATCACTGAAACCTGTATTGAATCATGTACTGTCCAGCAGGCTTTCTTGTTGTTACCTTGAGGACATGCAGGACGTAGAGATGGAGATTTAGATGAACCTGCGGGAAAAGAGAATGAACAGATGAAGCAAAATATTAACTGTCAACTTTCTAACAGTCATATTTAAACACTTTCAGGGCCAGGAGCATTTGTTTTATGAGCCATGGACATGCAAGATATGAAGTTTCCAAAGTCATTTAACCTTGAGGCCGTGGAGGTGGCAAAGGTGGAAGGTCTGTCAACATTTCATACACTATGGAAAAGAGTGAAAAAGTTGTAAGAAACACACCTGAAAGTGTTCTATTCTGTGCTTGTGTCACAGTGGGCAATTTTAAGTTACCTGGGTTTTGAGTGGTGGCCTGACCACTGGAATTAGTTGCCGTGGTGCCTGCTGCTGCTGCACCACTGGGTGTTGGAGCCACGCCATAATTCACTAAAAAGAAAAGAAATGTTGATTGTCAGAGAAGAGAAGAGAAGAGAAGAGAAGAGAAGAGAAGAGAAGAGAAGAGAAGAGAAGAGAAGAGAAGAGAAGAGAAGAGAAGCACTCACTTAATGTGATGATCTTGGCCAGGCTGGCTTTGCAGACGTCCTGTAATGACTCTTGCAGTTCCTTCATGGCTGAGCGGACTGAGGCTACCACCGCTTCTTCCTGACTCAGTATTGACCCTCCTGTGGCACCCATCTGACCCAGTGGCTCCATGGTAAGGAAATTCTTCAGATGGCACAGTGGTTTACAATTAAAAAACACAGTTCTTAATTTATTGATGGTGAACCTTATTGTTTACTCATTGAGTAAAATTCAATTAAATCAATTTCCAGCACCACACTGCCTCACACCAATTACCTTCAAAAAGCAGATGTGGTCCTGCATGTCGGCCAGCTTGCTCAGCTCTGCGCTCTTCCAGCGCAGTTGTGCCACCTCCTGCTCCAATCTGTGGATCTGCCCCTCAACCTGGCTGCCGAGGGAGGTCTCATGGGTGCTGAGGAGCTCACCAATCTTGACGCCCGTTAGATTCACGTTCTTAACAAGCTCAGAGAAGACATCTGTGCTCTCTTGCTGTAGAGCCTGTACCAAGGCCTGGAAGTGCACAGAGAGTAAGAGTGATGAGGAAATTCTGAAAACAGGGTGCAAAGAACAACAATGCTAATAAACAATCAGAATTGTTACTTACCTTGTGCTGGCGAGCAGCATGTGGGAGCTCATTAAGCTTCTTCTCAGTGTCCTGGATTCTCTTCTGTACATCTACCTGCATCTGAACAAGCTCTTTCTAGACAAATGCACATGCACACACAAGCAGACACACACACACACACACACACACACACACACACACACACACACACACACACACACACACACACACACACACACTTTGGTATAGAAAAGAGGCCACACACACTGTGGGGCAGTCATAGATTGTCCTTGATTGCCCTTTGTGAGTCATTTGTGATGTTAGAACAAAACACCTCCACTCATATGACAGAAAACACAGTAAAGACAGTTGTTTCACAAGTACTTCAGGTTTAGCAACATTTTGGAAATACTACACTTGTGATAAACACAGTTCTTGATTCACCTGCACCTCATCTTATGTACCAAGACCAACATGATGAGGAAAAGAAACAAAACAAAACATAAAAGATCACCAATTTGTAAAACTCCATACCTGTCTCTCCTTCCTCTCTTCCTGGGGTTTGAGCACATGATGTCCTTTGTGTCCATGCTGGCAGCACACCTCACACACACACTCCTTGTCTTCATGGCAAAATAGGTCCAAGGGTCTGTTGTGTTGAGGGCAGGCTCTGGGCTCCACTGCGGGAAGCTGAGGGTACATGCTGCCCTGTTGCTGCCCTGTGTCTGGTAAGACCTCCAGGTAGATGGGCATAGATGGTGGGGCAGAGGACACAGCTGTGGAGGAGCTTTGCTTGAGGCTGTTGGTCCTCAGTTTCTCCATAGCCTCCACTAGCACAGTGCTCTTGGCCAACGACGGTCGGGGGCTGAAGATCTGCCTACACTGGGGGCAGCTATACTGACCCTTGCTGTCTTTCTTGTCCCAGTGGCTCTGGATACAAGCCAAGCAGTATGAATGTCCACATGGTAGAGTAGCCGGGTCTTTTAGGGTGTCCAGGCATACTGAACAGACAAAGGTCTCCTCTTCGGACCAGGCAGAGGCCATATGGTGCAGGCTGAATCGCAGGATGAGCTGGATTTGTAGGAGTTCAGACCTGGATGTATGGACAGACACAAGGATCCTTGTTTTATTAGGTTACAGAACTAAAAAATATGGTGGCAAATCTCATAAATTAAAGCAAAGACGTCCAAGGCTGAAATGCTACTTCACATGAATCAAATGCTCCTTAAAAACTGACAAAGGTTAGGCTCAGGGTGGAGCTGGGAGAACAGGTGGGGTGAGGAGTTTCTCTCGCTGATGTCATCGGTGCTTCCCTGTAGAGGCTAGACCTCATGAACTAATGACAACTTTATGTTAATGTGAAAATAAAGTTATGGGAAGTAAAGTAATAATTGAATTATATAATGTTAACAGTTTTAGCCAGACACTGATGATTGGAGACTTTGAGACTAAATTATAATGACATGTATTTCACTGTCCATGAGGACAGACCGGTTTTGCAAACCCGAGGACGTGACTAGTGACGCAGACTTCAAACAATGAGTGAAGGGTTCCTTCAATGATTTCATCAGTAAATAATGTGAATATTCTGCCTCACCCCCACCCTCTATTCAGTAAATACAAGCTACGCGTAGGAGTTGAAAAATAAGTTTGGCGTAAACACAGCGCAGTGAGGGCAACACTGACGCGCATGAAGCTGCTCTGCGCCATTTTGACCAGTGGCAGCCGGCTACCTGGGCGAGAGGACAGCTGCTGTGTATTCAACTTTTAAGGTAACTGAGTTCCGTTTTTAAACTATATTTTAGCCCCTAGCGCCCGATAGTCACCTGACCCTGTCCATTGGTAGGACATACCAGCTGCTTGCCACTGACTGAATTTAAGTTTTAGCGTCGGAATACGACATCAACCTAGAATTGTTTTCATGCTAGTTTTATGCTAATGTGTTAGCAGGCTTGTTAGCCTGTCGACAACTGAGCCAAAGACGACATTGACAACTACGAAGGTAGCTCTAGATATTTTTAGTTAAAGTGAAGCTATAAACATGATACTTTGCCGTAATGTGGTTTCTGTTTATAATGTCAACGCAGCTAAAGTAGCTAACTATGAGCTGCAGCCAGTTAGCCAAAATTTGACAGTGATGGAGATGATCGATAAACGAGCAAACTTTGAGACTAACAGGTGAACTTTGTTGGTTTGGAGAATTGAAGCTAAGATGAAACCAGCTGTCTGGATGCGTTTGAGAGCTTTGAGAACCAGCTGAAGGTGACATTAAATTATTACAGCGGTGATTGTTAAGTTTGTGCAAACCTCTGAGTTCAGAGCAGCCGGGTTTTACCGACTTCATTTGACGTTACTCACCGCCTCACCAGGACGTAATCACTGCTGCTTTGCAGGTGGTCAGGTGTGAAATTGAACTTCATATGCAGCTGTAATTGGCTGATGAGCACAATGAGCCCCAATAGTTGATGTCTTTGAGACTGTCTTTGTCTCTGTCTTTGACGTTTCTTTTCCTAGGATGTTGAGGGTCCCTCAGATCTTGAGTTGTCCCATTAGGCCACTGTTGCTGCTGAGAGAATCCCACCTGGCTGCTTTCCCTGAGCACACCGGGGCTGGATGGCAGGCTGCAAGACCAGCGAAGAAAAGGAGATATGACGGGATCCATGGAAGTAAGGAGGGATCGTTACTGTCCGCAGAGACTGCATCCTGTTCAACACAGCTGTCTTTATTGAGTTTGGACTGTGATAATCAGCATCTGAGCAAGGCTTCATATCAAAAGCTTGAGTCCAAATCCATTTTGTCCAGCCATCATCAACCCCCTCAGATTTCTGCCTGTGCAAAGGCCAAGCAAGTTTCTGATTCTTGGAAATGCACCGTAGTGGAAGATTTAGGTCAAAACCTCCAAGCTGTGAGTACTTACCAGGACTGTTTTAGCCGCATAACTTGCCTTCAACCCTGGAGAACGCCTTGGGACATTTGCCAGCCTTCACTCAGTTTCACCAACAAGACTCATTTAGTCAGTCATTTATGTCACAGAGAGCAATTTGTTAGATCTTTCAGCTTGTCCACATGTACGTCATGGATTTTGAACCACTTTCAAAGTAAGCCACAATCCTCCAGCATCACTTTTCACCAAACCAGAGCTGTTCACCAGACTGCCCCTCAGGCAGCAGATGCCTGGAGAGACTGTCTGTCCCCGGAGAATGAAAGCAGATGTCGACAGAGCCTGGGCCCCAACTTGAAGCTGTACGAGGCGGACAATGGGAGACAGGGGGTGAGTCAGAGCCAAGGAAAGAATCAGGCGAAATGGGCATCAGTCCTGGTCTCTCTCTGCTCTGTTGAGGACGAGCCGGCGTTTCTCTTCACTCTGCGCTCCAGCGCGCTGAAGGGCAGGCACAAGGGCGATGTCTGGTGAGCGTCAGGAAGGGAACGGGCTGCGCTGTTTTCAACGTGTAGATTATTGCATCTGTCCTCATTTCCAATCATCTGTAGCTTTGCAGGAGGAAAGCGTGATCCATCTGACAGAGATGTGGTGACCACAGCCTTGAGGGAAGCCAGGGAGGAGCTGGGTCTTAATGTGGCAACGGAGAGGGTCTGGGGCATCCTGAAGCCTCTCAGGGACATGGTGAGTGCCAGCGCTGTCATGTCATGTGATGAAGGGGTGAGCTGCATGTAATATACGCTGCTTTCAAGCACCAGGTGGTGAAATTTCATGATATGATTTTCAAACTTTTACCGTTTATGAATTTATGGTGAACATCATGGTGGTACACGATTGGCTACGTGGTTGACTTCATGTCCACTACTATACAGACTCTGCTTTGTTGGAAATTTAGGCTAGGGAATAACATACCGACATAATCTATTTTTTTAAAGAATTGTTTGTCTTACTTATTTGGACACTAATCTTTATTGAAACTAGGCTTCACAGTTTGTAATAATGTACTTTTGATGATTTCTGATTTTGTCTGTCTCTGATTCTGATGCTCTTTGTAATTTCATTTCTCTCACCAGTCAGGGATGATGATTGCTCCTGTGCTGGCGAACCTTGGTCCCCTAGAGGAGTTGTCCTTCAAACCAAACCCTGCAGAGGTTATTCCTATTTTCCTTTAAATGGTTTCCACATGTATAAAGACTGGAAGTCTTCTTTTTGGACATGATGGCGATAGTGTTGTGTTAAGTTATGTTATATATATATATATATATATATATATATATATATATATATATATATATATATATATATATATATATATATATATATATATATATAAAAAGAAATACACACCTCTTTTCAGTTTTCTATTTAGCCAAAATTGTAAACTGTGCTTCCTTTGTGTGTTTCCATCACAGGTGGAGGAGATTTTCACCCTGTCCTATATAAATATATATATATATATATATATATATATATATATATATATATATATATATATATATATATATATATATATATATATATATATATATATATAAAAAGAAATACACACCTCTTTTCAGTTTTCTATTTAGCCAAAATTGTAAACTGTGCTTCCTTTGTGTGTTTCCATCACAGGTGGAGGAGATTTTCACCCTGTCCTTATCCCACTTGTGCAACCCTCAGAACCGTGGCTACACACACTTCCGCACTGGTGACAAATATGTATACACCCTCCCAGTGTTTCGCAATGGGAAGCATCGTGTTTGGGGCCTGACGGCCATTGCACTAGACCACACGCTGAAACTCATCGTCCCTTCTTAGCAGCCCAGTCACACCTCCAGTATGAAAGCACAGCTATCATGTGATTCAAAGATTATGACAAATGTGAAATCAAGGTTTTTTGTTGCAAAATCATGTCAGAAATCAGGTTTGGATACAAAATCTTTTCATTCACTCATTTATGAAGGTAGTTTCTTTAAGGTAACACACTCAGGATAAGGATTTTCCCACTTTTTGAGCCTCAGGTGTGTAAGAATCTCTATTGAACGGATCAGGTGTATGAAGATAAAGACTGGCTGTGTTGATGTCACTGATTAAGAGCAGGTGTTGGAAGTCTTGGCCATTCATTTCATCAAAAAGCATTGGCAATTCATATGTATGTTAGTGTTATATATTATGGACTGCTTTATTTAAATTCTTACAAATCCTTATTTAAGTTAAATCAATGAGTCACTGAGATAACTTTTGCTGTTTGATGTTCACGGGAGGCTTGTGTTGTGTTTTAACACATGGGCTCAGCAAATCACATCTACAACAGAGATCATAATTTCTAGTGTGATTCAACTCATGCCTATTTAATCTCACGCTAGATGAACTCTGGACACTGTTATAAACACTGAAATGACAAAAGCACATCATGTGGTGTCTTGATGAACAAGCAGTAAAGGTTGTTTTAAAGGTATTCTCTGTATTCACACTTTCTTTATAGGTGAAATCTGTTTTCACAATTCACATCAAAGCAATAAATAGTGCAGAAAGACAATTTACAGCAGTTAGATTTCTATTGGAGAGGGAGATTGAAAACTTTCATTTTGCTTAGTTGGTATCTGAATCACACAAAAACTTGAGAAACCTTTCATCTACATACTTTAATACTTTCAAAAATAGCTATTGCACCACAATTTTCTGCATGCACAAGAACTTGCATAAGCAGCGTTGTGTAACGAGGGTTGCAGTCTTGTTACAAGTCAAACTGCTTTCTACACAACACAACTCTTGAATGCTGTGGACCCGCTGGTCATGTCCAGTAAATCGGTCTCCAGTTCTGTTAAATGCAGGCCTTTCGGTCCTCAAACGCTGCTGCATAATCTGTTGGGAAATGTCCTCTGAAAAAGTCCACTGGGATGGAGATGATCATCTCACTAACAACACGACTGAAACTTCAAACTCTTGGAAGCATCAAGGCAGCGAGCACTCCATGGGGTCCTGTGAGTCGGGCAGGAGGTGGCAGTTGAAGGGCCAGCTGAAGGAGAAGAGATCCAGGGCTTGGCTGCACTGCTGCTCAGCAGAGGAGCAGACTGAGCGGCAGGGCTGGAGGACGCCGCCCTGAGGGCTGCACTGGGGCAGAAACATCCCACACACCAGTCTTCGCAAGGGCTCAAAGCAGGCCAGCTCCATCAGCACCTGGGCAACAAAATGGAGAAAAGGGGGGTTGTGTGAGGTCGAACATCTGGCTCGAAACAGCTGTAGAGTTATAAGAAGCAAAAGCATCAGTTCATGCACTTTGAAAATCATACGGCAGCAGCAAGAAAATATAGTTAATTGAAGTTATGAAGGCAGTTTTTACCCGATACTGTCGCAGGAGTGTGGCAGCTTCTCTCTGATCAGCAATGGACAACCAGATGTTTGGGAATGAGGTGAGGTTGTAGCTGAGACCTCGACACATCTCTACTTCTATGAACTCACACGATGAAGCTGCGTGCACGGAGAAAAGACATCATTACTATTTTTATTTTACATTTAATATTGGCTCTCAGAGACCCAGGTCAATCATGATAGAATGGAGGATTAGTGCCTTAACATTTCTGTTTCTTTGGGTTTGCTACTGACAAATCATCTCTCTCCTGCTGTTTCTTCTCTCAGGGTTTTTCATGAACAATACTGCATCTGGGACTCTGATTGAGGTCAGATAACAGGGACTCACTGAAGGGAGGGTAGGTGGAGTTTCCACAGCCCTGCTCATCTGCTCCGTCAGGGCAGTCGTTCCATCCGTCACACAACCACTGCTGCTGAAGACACTCCCCTGTACTGCAGGCAAACTGGCTGGGCCCACATGTCCCTTTAAATAACAGAGAAAACACACAGGAGAGGGTTATAGACAGCAAAATGCAACAATGTGAAGAACAAAGGAAGAGGCATACGGAAAAGAGGAAAGTACTCTAATAGGAAAGGACTTCAACAAAGCATCAGGTATAAAGTGACAATTTCTGAGTAAATGTAGATCTGAGAAGGAAGGAGGAAGGAGAGGAACAAAGGAGACAGGAAGTAAAACAAGAGAAGAAAGGATATGGAAGAAAGAATGATCAGAATCATAAAAGCATCAGCAACACGTTGAATAGATACTAATTAGCTTTACAAAAGCCAGAACTCACTCTCCAATACAGACACAGCCTGGTATGAGGCATTGAAGCCGCTGTCGGCCACTCCCTCATCGGCCACAAACACCACAGTCATGTGGGGGCCGGAGGAGGTCAGGTCTGGAGGGAAGGTGGTGCCACAAAACCTGACAGAATATTGTGATTATATAACTCACATAAAGGAGGACGCATATCCATCATTATTTAGCTTTAACATACAGGGAAATGATCTTTGACGCTGCAGTTTGTGTATATTTGAATCAAACATGGCAGGTGAATCTCACCTTCCCAGCACTCTTCCAGCTCCTGTGTCGATGCTGTCGTGCACCTCCACATAATCAAACTCACACACATCCTGAGTCTCCAGGCTGAAGTTCCTGAAGCTCAGTGTGATGACGTGACCCTCGTCAACAGATAAATACCATATGCACAACTGATGGGATACAGAAGAACATGAGATTAGTGAAAAACATACGTTATGCTGTAAGGGCCAGTTTGGGCTGCGTTTGGCAGTCTACAGTGGTTCAAAATGTACCTGCTGGTGAGGATAAGGCCTCGGGTGGTTTGGACTTGACAGGTAACCATACGGCCCGGTCTTCTGCCCACCACATTCTGTGAAAGGGTTAGCATTAGGTACACACAATGTCCAACGTTAACTTTTTCTGCGTGCTCTCACCTTTGTGTTTATGGCTGCAGTTTGCCTCATCCGTTTGGTCGTGGCAGTTAGGATGACCGTCACACACAGACACAGGCAGCAGACAGCGACCGCTGTCACACATGAACTCCTCTCTGGAGCAGCTCTCTGAGAAAACACACAGGAGATACGTGGATACATGTACATGTACATGTACATGTATTTGCAGACACACACACACACACACACACACACACACACACACACACACACACACACACACACACACACACACACACACACACACACACACACACAAGTTTCATGTTTCCATCACTTCTGGGACATTACACAGACTTGCATTAATTTCCTGGAGACTTACCCTGACCATAATCCTAACTCTTACACTAACCTTAACCTAAACCTAAACCTAGGCTTAAACCTAACCTTAACCCAAGTCTTCACCCTAACACCCTTTACATTATGGGGACTTGTTTGTTACACAATATGACTGTGTAAATAAATGTATGCATAACATGAGTAATACACGTCCACACGACTGACTGTGTCCAGGCAGTATGGCCTTGTATTGTGCAGTGAAGCCGCTGCCTGCGATGCTGCCATCAGAGCGGAAGGTGACCCACACTGTGCTGCTGTTTGTGTTGACTGTTGGTGGTGCCACGTTACCACAGAACCTGCGGGAGGGAAGGACACGCCTTTTAATAATCTTTACCTTTTATTTGAATAGTCTGCTTTTTTTTCCTCCATATTACAGCTTTGTAGTTGACACTTGAGTGTAAATTTTGCATTGTAAATTCTTAAAAGGTTTTCTTGGGCAAGTTATGTAATATTTTTGGAATTTCGGGAATCACGTTACGACACTTTCCATGGAGGCAACAAAGCGAAATGGTCAAGGTATTCACATGCATTGCAATCTTTCCAAACAGGCTTCAGTACTGAGAAGTAGTCTGCATTTATGCACAGAGCTTTAGTGCCATCTACCAACAATTTAAGGTAATGACATGAGACATGTAATGTTTGTAATGTTAGAGAGAACATGGATAGAAATGTTGCTTTGAAAAGTTAACTTAAAGTTAAAGTTAACTCATAATTGACTGATTGAGACCAGCATACAGGTAAATTTGAGTTGTGTCTCTCATTTCTATGCACTCAGATGTGTATTTCCCCACAACACACATCCATACTTTGCCTCCCCTTAAGTAATTAAGTCCTCCAAACACTTATACTACTACTTGGGTGAGAGAGTAGAAGCTTATTACATTAACACTGAAGGCATTTTTTGTGTTCTTAGAGTAACAGTGAGTGCAACAGAAAACAACCAAAATGTGGTGTGCAAAGGTCAAGGCCTTCTGCAATAGACGCATAAAGCTTTTACGTTGCAGTGTAAAAGTAACTATGCTGCACTGGAAACTGACACAGGCCCTAAAAGTATTTGACTCACAAAGATCGGGGGTAGGGGGGTGGGGGGGACCTACCTGGTGACCACAGAGTTATGCTCTATCTGCTCCTGCACCTCAAGCCAGTCAAACAGACAGGGAGACGGTCCCTCGACAGCCAGAGAGGAAACATGGATCTGGATCACGGAGGGTGGTGGGACTCGGATCACCCACACACACAGCAAGTTGGGGGGGTAGGAGCCAGGGTGGTTTGGAGAACTGAAACTGCCCTCTGAGTCAGTCAAGACTCCTCCACAACCTGAGAGAATGGAAAAAATGCCTTGGTTCACTTACACCAAAAGAAAGGCTGCCCAAAAAATACAAGATAACATTTCAATTGAGTGTTGAATAGATGTGAATCTGAGTTTTCAAATTTTTTGTATTTGAAAATTACAACATAAATGACCATTCTGCTTGACTTTCTTACGTGTTTCAGATGGTGGGATCCTAGCAGGCTGTGGTGCAGTTGTGCTGTGCAGTTGATTTCTGTTGGCAGAGATTGTGGGTAGAGTATGGGACGCTCCATCTTCTGCAGTCAGCAGGTCTGGGGGGCTGGTCAACAACAACTGATCGTCCACTGCCTGGCCTTTTATCTCTACACCATGGACAGAAAACAAAGACACAGGGTGGAATTTGTGTGAAAGCACAAATAGGGGCAGCTGCACTCTGGAGTCTGAATTGATAAATCCACTTAATCTGTAATAAGGCCTTTAAATCTGTTTGAGGCCCAGCACTGACTCACGTGTGAGGATGAGAGCGAGTGCCAGCCCGAGGGCTGCCAGCAGGAGCAGGGCAGCAGCAGAGATCACCACCACCCCCCAGCCACAACCCGGGGCCCGCAGACGCATCACGCACACCCCAAACAGACCCAAGCCTAGGTCTGAATGACAGGACAGGACAGGACAGGACAGGACAGGACAGGACAGGACAGGACAGGACAGGACAGGACAGGACAGGACAGAGGAAATCTTTAGTGCTACCAAAGTGGTGATTTTAACTTTCTAGTTTATTTGATTTTTTTGCATGTTAGACATTATTCTCCTCTCCCAGTTCATTCAACATCTAATTGACATTAAAAATGGAATCGTATGTTATATCAAAGAAGACCGTTGTTTTAAATCAATTTCAAGACATCTTAGTTTTCTAAAATGCAATTACTCTCACATGGTTGCATGCTTTTCAGTTAAAGGAGTAACGCAGTGATTGTTTCATTGCTCTTCCATACAGGGTTAGGGTTAGACTCATGAGAGACAGGCTGTAAAAAGGAACAGAACCCAAATGCTTTTAGTTCCTCATATGGATCAAACATCAAAAACACACGACTCTGCATTTCCCACAATGCAAATTGGCAGCATCTTTCATTGGACCGTTGCTGACCGTCTCTGTGGTCTCCAAATCTGTCATCCCTGATGACATCACTACGGCATCATCAGGGTTACTGTCTCTTTCTGATCTTTGACATGTATGATTGGTAGATTGCATCTTTAATCCTTGGTTACAGTTAATAACCATGTTTTACACATGCTTCCTTACTATTCCTCAAGAGAACTGCGCTCAGAGCCAGCAGAGGTGACGGGGTGCAACAATGTTACCAGTCCAATACACACACACACACACACACACAGTTCAAGTTTAGTCGTCACAGAAAGCAGCAAGCTGATTGGTTTACTCACTAGCTGCTGGCGGTTTGATTGGTTCAGGGGTGGATGACGATGTCCTGAATCCCTCCACCCTCTCCTCTCGCTCCCCCTCCAGCTCAAAGGCAGGATTGCAGAACACATTCTAGGGAAAGCAGAAGAGAAAGAAGTGGAAATTAATCAATTTTAAAAACCAATACTATGTTACTTTTGAAAGACATACGTATATTCTTCATTTTTTGAATGAAAAGTTGAATTCATAAGCAATGAAACACATCTTTACTCATTTGAACAGGCTCAGGGCCTTTCCTGCTCCAGCTTTACTTGGTCTGGTATGACCAGCAGCTTGTGGTTGCTGCTGTTCGCTAATGTTTGCAACTGTTAGATAGATAATGCTGTATAATGGACATAACTGTCAGTCTTGCTAACTTTACTTTCTGCGTATGGTCCCATTCCACTCTCCGTCAGGTAACCTAGTAACCTGTTTTTTTGTTTTTTTTTTGCCATGTGGCCAGTGGAAACAAGCTGTGGATACAACACTGATATATTGTCACATTTTAAGTTTATATGACAAGCTTGTTAGCAAATGGTTATTTATTCACACATCCACTGGAGCAACAGTAGCATTCATTTGGAGTTGTGTGTTTGGCTGCTTGCCGAATGTAAGTCCAATATTCACTCTGTTTTAGCTCTGTTTTTGGTCTCTACCATCTCCGGAGGGAAATATCTGGCTCTTTAACTGCTAAATGCTCTACTATGTTCACGAGCCAGTCGCTAGCTTTGTCTGTCTGTCTGTCTGGTGTGCAGTCCTCAGCAGATGGTGTACAGAGGGTTTTTAAAGCTTTTCGGCTGAAAATAAAAAACTGTTGCCAAGAACTACACAGTCAGAGCAGTGAGAGTGAGGCAAAACAGTAAAGTTGTGGGCTGGACAGCTGAACAATGAGCTGAAACTTGATATAAGCTGCAGATTCAGTTCTTATAGAAATATTAATTCTAGCCACTTTAAAGCAAGAGACTGACGCTAATCATGGCAAATCTAGGGAAACCCAGCGTGCTATCATCATGTAGGCCTAATTGCTTCTAACCCATACAGTACTGATGCATTTATACTATATATTTATACTATACACTAAGAATAACACCTGCCCCAAATCACACAGCCAAGAAGCAGGATTGCACAATGAAACACAGCAACTGTGACGACTAGACGAATAGAACGAGCATAGCAGGGTCGCAGGTCCATGAGGCTTGAAATGAAGTATTAGCAAAAAACAATCACCATTCAAGAGGAAGAACCTTCAAACTTGATGTCAGGTATATTAACGAAGCCGGCTACCTAGAAACAATGTCTCACTACTGATCACTGTTGACCCTGACCAATCTCCTGTTAAAGGTCTCAATAACGTCTATACAGCACCTTCATTAACAGCCACCATCATTCTCATCATCGTCACTCACCTTATAAATATCTGAAGAGTTTGAGTACACTGTAACTTGACTGAGGTCAGACATCTTAAGTCTGCTGTCACTCTTCCAGTGCTCCCCTTCTTTAACGAGCCTGATGTTGTGGCGACATTGTTAAGAGAGCTGTTTCTACATGAGGGAAAGATGTTTTCCTGGGTTTTCTTAACATTGTTCACTTTTTGCTCCCACAGTCAGCTTCTGCTTAAGTGTATTAACTCCACTCCTCCAGCACAGCAGAACCCTTTGTTGGACATCCATCAATGTAATCCACATGAAAAGGAAAAAAAAAAAAAACGTCATTCACAGCAAAGAATCTCCAAACTCAAAATTGATCAGAAAAACCATGTTTGCTGCTCCTCTCACTCCTACTACTATCTGTTTTAACAGCATCAAACTGCGTTTCTCTCGGGGGTTTTTTTATGGTGTGTGCCTGGTTACAAAAGAGTTTTAGAAACTCCTTCACAGTGCTGAACAAAGCCGAGTCAGCTGAGAGGACTGAGCCCCTATACGAGGAGGAGGAGGAGGACAGGGAAAGGGTGAGGATCGAGGTGGAGGTAGGGGTCCCTGTTAAATCTCTATAATCCTCATAATGATCTTTTCAGCTCCTAAATTGTTTCATTCACATGCACGCCCGCATGCCCAAACCTGAGCAAGCAGGTGCACAACACACAAATACTAATACATGTGAGCACTACACACCCTTTGAAAACCCCAAACACTGGCACAGAGACAGTGCAGTCTGAGCCATTTAGTAATGATTCTGCATAATTACACATCAAAACAACAACAGTGTTGGTGGGAGGTTTGGCTTGGGACTGGTGAAAAATAGCGAGAAGTGCTAAAGAGATTGTGAGATTTGAAATTGCATTAGTTGCCCAAAGCTGGCTCATGGTATTGCATTTGAGTGTCCTAATAGATTTTTCTTTTAAATCTTTAGAGCAGCTTTCATGATGCCACTCTTGGCTTCAAATGAATTAGTAATGTAGAAGTGTCACCAAGGGATATATTGCTGCACAGAATCCTAAGACAAGAGAAAAATGAGTCCAACCAAAAATGAAAGTTAGAGCTCGAATCTGTGTTCTGTCTGAAATTGCTCAATCCCTCCTTCCCTGTTTGGTGCCGCTGTGTTAATGGGTAATCAGTCATCAAATAAAGCAGCTGACTGCAGGTCCAGACAGACACTCTCGCTGTGGTTGCTGTCACTCAAAGACACAAACACCACTGACACAGAGTCCGGTCATGTGTAAGTCCATACTATGGATCCTGCTCTTCATCTCTGTCTGGGAGGGTGAGCAATTCAATTTTGTGTCGCACTTACTTTACATTTGAGTATGATTACATCACCTTTATATTGGTCGATACCATATGGTGTCTGTGTATCACCTTTGCTTGTGTGTGCATGCAGAGATGTATTCATATCACCAACACTTGTAATGTTTGTGCTCCAGCGTCTGTGCAGGAGTACGAGTACAATTATGAGGACGAAGCATACGAGGATCCACAGCCTCTGAACTGCTCGACTACAGAGAGCATCAAAAATGGACATGTAACCTACTCACAGGTTAAAATAATACACTGTACACTGAAGCTGAAATGATTAGTTGATTAATCGATTATTCAATTGACAGGAAATGTAATTGTTTTTCAAAAAGCAGCAAACACTCTCTGCTCCCATGATGCAATGGGCATCTTTCTATTTTTTCTGCTGTTTAAATGAATAAACAATAATCTGATGACTGGGAGGTTAGTTGCAGCCCTGCGGTTTTTAATTTACATCGTTCAAGATGTCTGGTGGAGGTGAAATGTCACATATATCAAAGTGACCAATTGCTTCTTTACGAGTGTATATCTGGCCATGATAAAAAAAAGGAAATGGAAGGTCTCGAAAATGAAACCTACCACACATCTCTTTACTGGAAAGCTTCATGTTGCGTAGTTTAGCTCCAAAAATGGTCATGTGTTTCCTCTACAGGGAGGGCTGGAGGGCAGTGTGCTGACCTATCACTGCAGTCCGGGACAGTACCCTTTCCCGGTCAGCTACAGGCTCTGCAGTGCTGATGGGGAGTGGTCGCCCATGAGATTAGCCAATGGCAGACTAGCGTCTCAAGCCACATGCAAAGGTAATGTTGACGGTGATGCGTTCACTGTCATATGTACACAAAAGAACTGTCGTGGTTATAATGTTAATTTTCTCTGAAAGTACTGCTCTTTGTCATCCTTCCCTTCTTTCCTCATCCTCTGTCCTCCTTTCTGTCCGTCCATCTCTCTCCCGCTCCCAGACATGTTGTGTCCGGCTCAGATCCAGCTGGATAATGGTGACTTCTGGCCCAGGGACCAGTGGTTTCGTGTTGGGGCGACGCAGAGCTTCTCTTGCCTTGAAGGGTTCACCCTGTATGGGTCAGCCCAGAGGAACTGCACCATCTCTGGGGAGTGGACAGGGACCACTCCTGTCTGTGACAACCATGGTGAGGATGGACGGCATTACAAACCTTGCTCATGAAAGCATAAATCATATATCTGATAATATTATATCAAAAATATGGCTGTACTTTCCTTTCTTACATCAGAGCAATTGAGAATAAATGAGAATATCCACTTACATGAGGTCTTGAGTGCAGTTCATCAGGTGTGTTAGAGCCTATGGTGGAGTGAGCAGCCACTGACTAAGCTCATACTTACTGAGGCTTACATTGTAAAGCAGCTTTTGATGAATGCATATAAATGATCCGTATAAACACATTTCAGTTTTGTAGAGTAAGTCACTGTGACACAAAACAGGTCAGTCACCAAATTTTGCGTTTGCTCGCTTTAACTTTCAGATTCAGTGCGTGAAGACATATGTATGCCTAAAATGTGTTTTTGATGTCTTCGAACAACTTTGTGCACCATTTCAAAGTACTACACATCCAGCTCTTGCAAATAAAGTTAAATTCTGAACATTTCTGTATAAGCACAGACTAACATCCTCAAAAAATGTTTGTGTTTTGCAGCTGACGACTGTAATGACCCTGGAATCCCACCAGGGGCCCAGAGGTCAGCAGGCCAGTTTCACACAGGACAAAAGCTGATCTTCTCGTGCCAGGCTGGCCTCGATCTGCTTGGGTCGGCTGAAAGGGTTTGCCTGGAGAACAGGGAGTGGAGCGGTTCAGCACCACGGTGCCAAGGTGCCAAGTGTCAGTTTTATACACATACAATAAGTGCACAGTTATATTTTGCTGTTCTCCCTTAAAAAACAGCAGATTCTACCTACAGCAGTTGGGCATCGGAGCAGTGCCAGAGCAGCACAGAGCGTTCTGATGAAACATCCATGCATGACGTCTTTGTGCTTTGCTGCAGGTCTGCACACCTTTGACTCCCCTAGCGATGTGGCAGCAGCCATGGCAGGGTCACTTGCAGGAGTCATGGACGTGCTCTCACCAGACTCCAAAAAGAAAGGTGTTTACAACTTTTGTGTCATCAACATATTGCCTGTGTTGCAACGCAAACAACATGAAATGCTAAGTGCATGTACATAAACTTGTTAAAGAAACGATCACTGCAACAAAAAGTACTTTGTGTGTGTGTGTGTGTGTGTGTGTAAGATGCAAGGATGTACTTTGGCCGAACCGTGCGTGTGGCTGAAGGCAGTCGTCTGAACGTCTACATTTTACTGGACACATCAGGAAGCATCAGAAAGCAGGACTTTGAATTATCCAGGGATGCCACCATCGCTCTTATCAGAAAGGTCTGTGCCAAAAAAAACAAAATAAGAATCATTCACATTGCTCTGCTGGTTTTTCAGCCATCTTATCTTGGTGGGTGTGAAACTTACATGTCCTCTTCATTTTCCTTCTAGCTGGACAGCTACGAGGTGCAGCTGAAGTTTCACGTGTTGTCGTTCGCCAGCGAGGCTAAAGACATTGTGGACATCAGAGAATCGGATATAAGCGGTAGCACAGATGATGTGATATGGCGTCTGATGGAGTTCGACTACCACAGTAGGACCTGGCTTGGCTCTTTCATTCACTCTATTATTTCATTTAATGACCATATATTTCTGTCTCCTGCACTGTGATCTCCTCAAGCAGGCCTTTACCAGACCAGCATGCAACAACCAAGATGCACCGATGTGTTCAATAGTTCATTCATTTATTTATCATTCTGTTTTTAAAGTTTTCCATCTTTTGCATTTGTTCATCTGCAGGCCATGGGCAAAAGACAGGCACCAACCTCCATGCTGCTCTGCACCGTGTCAGTGAGGTGATCAACTTCTTAAAGCAAAACAGTGCCAGGAACCATTTTAATGAGACTCAGAACATCATCATCATAGAAACAGACGGTAAAGACACAGGGAATGTCTTGCAAAGTCACAAATTCATGCTGGAACAGCATCTGTTGAGCTTCTCCAGCTCATAAAAATCTTTTTACAGTGCATTAGAGCTCTTTTACTAGCAGAAAAGGGAACATTAGAGGAGCCTTATCTTCATACTAAGCCTTCACTCCCTCTTCGTGCCTTTCTGCTGACAGGTTACTCCAACACTGGCAACAAGCCTCAGATTGCCCTGGCCCAGATCCGGAATCTGCTGGGTTACCACAACACATCCCACGATCACACCGATGAGACCATGCTGGGTATCATGGTTAACAAATAGAATTAAATCTGCAAATACACCATGCAGACATACTCTGCTGACATGACTTTCACTGACTGCCACACTTTAATGTGTGTTGACATGGTCGTCTATGTATGTATACAGTGCAGGTTTTATGTGTGTTTTCAGATGTCTACGTGTTTGGTGTTGGGGATCAAGTGAAGAAAGATCAGCTGAACTCCTTAGCCTCAAACAAACGTGGTGAGAAGCACGTCTTCGTTCTGAAAAACTTCCAAACTCTGGGAGAGGTGTTCAACAGCATGATTAGTAAGTCAGAGGCCACTTTTAAAAACCGTGTGAGTTTTCTGATTTTCAGCAATTTAAAGTTTTTTAATTTCCTTTAGAATGACAGGTGGTCATGTTTCACTACACAGGTGACAAGGGCGTGACGATGTGTGGGGTAGCTCAGGAAGACATCTCTAAGGGACAGGAGGAGGATGCAGGAGTCCACACCAAACCCTGGCACGTCACTGTGACAGCTGTGAGAGCAACCAGGATCATAACGGAGATATCCCACCCACTGACCCAAACATCTGTTTGATATTTTAGAGTGGATTTTCACACATCAACACTTTCCTCCCCTCTAGTCTATGCCGTGTGTTGGATCCATTGTGAGCCAGAACTGGGTGCTCACAGCTGCTCACTGCTTTGCCAGAGCAAGCACAGACAAAGTCTCTCAGCAGGTGGACATACAACACGGTCAGTGTCGGTACGGGAAAATATTTTGAAAATTGAGATCCATGTTTAAAAAAAAAAAGAAAAAGAAAAAGCTAGAATGGCATAAGAAGAAAAATAAATGCTGTATTAGGCAAGCACTTGGGATCAAAAGCTTGGTGATCATTTGATGATTTTGGCTGTTTGGACATTGATATACCTGCTTGTCCGAGTTTCATTTAATGTTTACTAGCATAAGTTAACTTTTTAGCAATCAAACCATAAGCTCTGAAGTTGTTGGTGCCTTACTCAACTCAATTAGCTACAGTGCTATGCTCACCATTTTGTTGACTTCACACCACGTTATGTTGAAATAACGTGCACTTTGTCCCCAGGTGAGGGCATTGTGTTTTCCAAGAGGGTGATCATGCACCCCAAGTACAACACCAGAGCACTCAAACACAGAAATGTGACCGAGTTCTATGACTACGACGTAGCTCTGGTACAAGTGAACAAGAGCATCCCGCTCTCCTGGAAAGCCAGGTAAGCCAGCTGAAAGAAGAGATGCCACCAGGGATCCATACGAGCTAAACTTAAAGGTCCTGATTTTACTCAAGAAGAAGCGAAATTGACGTTTTTTCAGGGAAACTGTCTACATGGGAACTGAATTACATTTTGATGTGAGTTTGAGTGTTGAGTGTGTGTATACTGTCATACAACAGACCCATCTGCTTGCCATGTACCGTGCCAGGCAGCCGTGCCATGAAGAGAGTCAATTCTACCTGTCAGCAGCACCGTACGCCACCTTTTGATCTTTACACTCTGCCAAAGCTTTCATATCATTAAGAGTACGCCAGGACAATTGCCATATTTCCCGTTAACATCGTGTTAATAACATATTACGACATAGACCTCCTGTTTTCATGTAAACAGGGGAGGAACTACTCTCACACAAGGAGACTGTTGCCTATTTCATCCATAAGAACTCCAAACGCAAAGAAACACATATTCAAACAGAGAGTCAGGTGAGTGACTGGCCTTGACTGTGGGCTGTCGATAATGTCGAGGAAATAGAGTTTTTTTAAAGGGTGTTGTGTTGAAACTGATTTACTGTCTGCAGAGGCCTAGCTGTGTCGAGAAGGCGTGGCTAACGCTGAAGGAGCCCACCAATGTGACTTTGGATGAGTATGTACCTGACACATTCCTTTGTTCCGGCGGATCCTCAGGATACCAGGATGCCATCACCTGTAAAGGTCTGGACTCTGCACTCAGTGTATCACAGCCACCACCGTTTGAGCGACAGTTACAGTTATATGCTGTCTCTTTCATGTATAGGTGACTCTGGTGGATCCCTGTTTCTGCAAAAAAGAAAGCGTTACTTTCAGGTCAGCAAGTTTCTCACTTTAAAAAAGCCTCATTTCACACAGTAAAACCAGCGTGACATCTCTCCTGCTTTCATCTCCAAGGTGGGAGTAGTGAGCTGGGGCACCGTGAACGTATGCGACCCACTCCTCTCACTTCGGGGAAGGTACAGCAGTGACAGGCCGCCTCCTGACGCTCGAGACTTTCACATCGACCTGTTCAAGATAATGCCGTGGCTGAAAGAGCATCTTGGCGAGGAGATCCAGTTCCTCTCCTGAGGTTGAACTGGAAACATCCACAGTCAATAAGCTGAGGTCTGTCTGGATGAAGCCTTAATAATACAGCAATACAGAATTCAATAGAGCTTTCAAAGGTTTTATTGCCAGAAAGAATACTATTGATTTTTACAGCTGAGGTGCAGTAAACTCACTTATCAATGAAGATGTTTAGTGAACATAAAAAAGAAATCTTTCCTTCTTGTTTTCACACTGTTTTCTTTCTAAAATCAACATATATAACACATGTATAATGAGTTCCATGAGCCACATATAACGGAAGTGTATCTATGCCTTCATATAAATGTTGAACTGTTTAATAAAACGCTGCTTGAATGATTCGAGTCTAGCTAACATTATCAGTCTTACTTTGTAGTTAGAGGCCACCAGCCATGCAGTGCGCACATAAGCTAGGACATACAAACACTGCACAGATGTCAGTGGGGAGCCCATATACCAGACAGTCCATCAGCTGTTAACAGAAAAACATGTCTGCTGACTATCTTGTGTTTTTCTGTGACTGTTGCTTGTTGCTTGGATCTCGCACGCCGGCTGCTTCACTGGCTGTCATCTGTATTTTTGCTGTGAAGAGTGTGACTGTGCAAGTCAAAGGTGTTTGAAAGCCAGCTGTCCAATCAGCCCTCAGAAAACTGCCGGAACAGGGTTTCTGATTGGCTGTCTTCAAATTTCGGGACAAAGTGGATCTGGAGAATCGCGGAGAATCCCTCAGCGAGAGCGGGAGCCACAAAGTGTTTCCTGTCCGGTGAGGGAGACAGATTAGAGCGATCAGGACCGGAGTTATTACCATAAGTGTATTTTAACACAAATATGTTTTATAAATGGAAAGAGTTTCGTACTTGTAGCTGTGGAAAACCATGTCATTGACCTTGGCGTGTTTGCTGTCTGATGGAACCATCTCACGGAACTGGGACAACAACAACAACAACAACAAGAAAAAAAAAAAAACCACTTGTCATCACCAGCCAGGATAAAACAAAACAAGGGGTAAAGAGAGCCAGTGTGGAGAGGTGAGTCATACTCTGTTGTTGTGTTTGGCTTGCTCCAGAGAGGCCGAGAAGTGGAAACAGCGACAGGGCACTCCTGCGGCCTTGGCCACATCCACGTAGCTGGAAAGAACACACAAAACATTGATTACACAAACAGAGAAAAATAAATGCACATATGAGCAGCAGGCTGCAGTGGATGAACATTCATACCACAAAACAGAACAGCAGCATGCAGTCGGTAAGCTGAACACTGTGGCAATGAAGGTAACGTAGAGCCCTATAATGAATGAATCAGGGGGCTATCATGGGCCCAAAATATTCCCCATGCAGCACTTAAACAAGGCCAGCCTGTGCTGGAAATGTGCATGCAGTATTAAAAATCATTAAAGGGAGTAAAAGATGTTCAAATTAGTTAGAGCGCATTCATTTGTGGCTCTGTAAGACTAACAACTGTAATAAGACGCGTAGGCGGTGAGACAAAGTCATCGTTTAGTACTGTTCACACACCTGGTTACACTTAAACCAACAACTCACAGATTCAATTACTTTGTACAACTAATTTTGCCGAGAAAGCTGAGAAAACCAACAGCAAGATATAACTCAGCAGCAACGTCAACATAAGGAGTTATAAGCCACCATGACCTATACCTCCATGGCCTGTGCACAGCCATTTGAATTAGACATGTCACAAAAACAGGCTTTTTTTTTTCTCTACTGAGCGACACAATTTCTGTGTGCAGCTGGATCATTTCTCTGTCCTTAGCTGACAAAAGTGGAACGCAACACTGAATTCTGCTGCTGTAGCCCATTTAAGCAATCTATTGTACTGAGCTAAGACTTGGCACAGGGCCACAATCCCAGAACTCATCATCCATCAGACAAGTGGCTAAAATCAGAGCTTAGTGTCGTGACTGAACATCTTCATCCTGCCTGCAAATACACTCATCTGTCTGCAGAATTACTCTTAATCAAAGCATGAATATGGATGCTTTCTGACGCCTGTTTGCAGAAAGGTGGATCCTGAGCACAGACATGCATTGACACAGCACGTGCTGATACAGCTGTGCTTTACCGTTTGCGAGACTCTGGGTCTGGGTTGGTGTTGTCTACGGCGACGCTGCGGCCCTCCCTCAGAGCGCGCTCACATGCCGACACGCAGCTCTGCCACGAACCGAGCGTGTCCTGATACACACACAAAACACAAAATCCTTTTAGTTTCAACATCTTGTTGTATATAAACCAGATTGTTCTGTGTGCATTTGGAACTGGAGCCTTGCTGATGGAGCCCTGTTCATGAAAGCCGCTCACCCTGTTGACATACACGTAGCCTTTTGGAATGATGTGCGTGTGGAAGAAGGTGGATTTACCCGCTGTGGAGAAAGAGAGGAGAGGAAACCAGATCAGAACGGTGTCGCAGGGAGAGGAGATCAGAAACGCACGATAAACCTGCTTTCTCTTACATGCAGGGAAACCCACAGCAACAATGACTTCTGTCTTGCTGGAGGTGAGGGAGGCAGACGGTGGGTCATAAAGTGCTGCAGTGCCGTCGATCCTCCTCTACAAGTTCAGATAAAGAAAAACATCAACTGAAATACAGACAAACATACACACAAACACTCAACAGCCAGTATGTTCATTGAGCTCACAGGGTCGAACTTGGGCAGGCTGTAGGGGGCGCTCTTCCAGCCCAGGAAGTACTCCTCTGGGGTGTAGAACTGCAACCCAATGTTCAGAGCAAACTACAAAAACAAGAAGGTAGACCACAGCTGTCACAGCAGTAACTGCTGCATAATGCTCATATTTTATCAGTTTTGTGCAGCTTTTCCTGATTGAGGCATCATTAAGAAATCTGAGATGATCTTACCAGTCGGTCACTGCAGGAGAAATCCTTCTTCTTCTTCCCTGGAGCCCAGTTCTCCGGCCGACCTGCAGCATCTGTGCGCAGAGGTTAAGTCAGAAGCTGTGTGTGCATCTTCATGTGTGTGCTCTTCGACTTCTGACCGTCTGGACATCAAATGTTCTTAAAGCACGCCAAGATTTGCAAAACTCTTCTGAATTAGGTTGTTTTTGTTGCATCTCAGGTGGAAGATTTGGGTTGAAGGAAAAGGATTGAATAACAACTGAGCCGAAAGTCTGTTTTTCAAACTGTTGCGTGTATGAGTGCCTCTGTGCAACATGGGACGTTTATCACTATGGCGACATACCCAGCCTCACTCACCTCCTACATATAAGCTCTGTGTCTTGTCGACAGTCACGCCATCATTTGCCTGAGCAGGAAACACACATACAAACACACATACAGTTAAAACTACAGCGCCATAGACTGTTGACCGCCAAACATGCACAGCTGACAGTGAATAATGCTGAGAGGAACAATCAAAGGGCTCCACGAGGTCAGGTGGGCATGGGCATGTGGGCATGTATTCAGTTACCTTCTCACGCAAGTGATTCCACATTCCCATCACTGGTTTCCTGTAGATACCTGGACCAGTTGCTACAAACACCTGAAACACAGCCAAGGAGGGCATGCAAATATCAGCTTTTTGTAGAAAAATCAGGAGATACGAGAGTCAACCTACAACATGACCAACCTGCACAGGCAGCTGCAGTGTGGTGAGGACGTCCTCCACTTTAGACTTAAAGACTTCTGGTCTCAGTTTGCCTTTGGAGATCCCCATCTGGTTGGTGAAGAACACCACCTGTAGCACGAGAGCAAGGGCGCAACTAAGAGATCCAGTGATAAACACTGCCAGAGAACATAAACTGCACTCATATTAAACTGCCTAAACACTAGATGATATTAGCAACTGTTGCATTTAGCTCCTTCCCACCTTATATCCTTTTTTGAGCAAGCTGGCCAGCCTTGGCTGAATCTCAGGGTACAGAATCCTGGGAATTAAACACAAGGACAATTACGACAAACCGTGCACATGTGAAGTGTGATCTGTCTACGCTGCTGGAAACACACATCTGAGAAACAGAGAGTGACAGTGATACAGCATATTTCGTAGCTTTAGCAAACAGTTTAAAAGGGAAAGTTGAGCAGTGCGGGCGTACTTCCAGTCATCTGGTGCGGTGGGAAAGACTTTGCCAGACTTGGTGGTGATGATGCAACCATCGATGTCAAACCCAGCTATCTGGAGACAATGAAAAGGAGAGGACATGTTGAGACATTTACGCACTATGCAACACCTTAATAAGTGGTGCATAACACTCACAACTCCAAACTGGAACCGGATGACTCAAGAGAGATCACAGTTTGAAACACTTGAACTGCATTTCCTAGATTGCATGTGATATCACTAAACCCCTATACAGAACGTCTGTGTTAATATCAAAATAAAACCTGGTGACAAGAGAGAAAAACGACCTCATACTGGTGAGAGAAGCCATCTTTTGAAGCAGCTCTTCTCACTGCTGGTCAGCAGACTGTTGGTTTTCATTTGACACTGCTGATTATTTCATTGATTCCTCCACTCATCATTAAAATCAGACCTGAGCCCATCTTTGGATCTAAGCATCTTGGTTTGTATAAGCATCAGTTCAAAACCCAAAGATATTCACATTATAATGGTCTAATTTCGTTTTTTTGCTTGAAAAGTGACTTCAATTCTTCATGGATTTTCTGTTGCTCAGCTAATCAATCGATTGATCGACTAATTTTTGATGGATCTCTGCTGTAGCAGAAATGCATTTGGAGAAAGATGATGACAGTTTGGGCTCGCAACTAAGGGCTGGGGCTGCTTTGCACATAAAGCACTGACAAGTGTATCTGTCACCATTTATGCAATCAAAAATATTTTATTGAGGCCTAAATTAAAATCCACTTAACCAGATAATTTTATTTGAAATGATTAAGTTGCAAAATCAAACTGCCCACCACGATACTCACTGAAATAAATGAAGAAATAAAGCTCCCACCTTGTCGCTCCCTTTGACACCAGCAGCAGTGTAAAGCATCAGGTTGCCTATCTGCTGCCAGCTGCTCTTTAAACAGCCTTTTGAAGAGGAGGAAGATGATGAAGAGGACGAGGGCTGAGTGCGGTTACTCCTCTCCGTCTTAGACTTCTCTGCCAACTCCTGCAGCTGCTTGAGCTTCTCCTCTGCTAGTCTCTCCTCTTCCTCCTCCTCCTCCTCTTCTTTCGCTCGTCTATCTGAGGCCTCCTCTTCTCGTCTTTGACGCTTCACCTCAGGGTGGCCCCTCTCTGGGCTCAGCTGTCTTTTAGATGGCTAGACAGAAAAATTAAAAGAAATACACCGTCTCCATTTGCAGTTCAATTTCAACTTCTCTTGATGAACATTAAAAAAGATACATGAATTAAAACACCATATGGGTTTAAAAACGATGACCAAACATGCGTTACCTTCATGGGAGACGTAGAAAAGAAATCCTTGATGCTGCGCTTGGGATTTGGACTTGACTGTGCCTCTTTCCCGTTTCTTCCCCCCTTCGTCTTATCTGTGGCTTTCAGTCTTTTCTGCTCAGCGCTGGAGGCTGCTCCATTTGAGTTCAGGGAGTAGTGCACTTTAAAGGGATGGTTCTGGTTCACCAGGTACAGGGTGCCTCCATGGGTGAGCTTACCAGATTGGCCCCGGCCCAGCTGCTCACCGTCCAGGAAACTGGGATTTGGACCTAGCTGTGGAAGAAACACAGTCACAGTTTATGGGTTTTAGATAACCACGGTGAGTCGAGGGAGACTAATTAAACTGTAAAGTGAGACACTGGGCTGGGCTTAAGTGCTTTTCATACCTGGGTAACAACCACATCCTGGTCTGCATAGCAAGCCACCACCTTCACTGAAACAAACACAAGGATTATTACCGCAGTCATTAGTCGACTGATCTGCAACAGTTTTTCTTGATTCAATAATGGTTAGAGTCACTTTTAAGCAACAATGCAACAACAAGAGAAATCAAGAAAGCAGTAGCCAGCAGGGCATGAGGGGCATATCCCCCTCACTTTGCCCCTCTGTCCCTCAAAAAAATGACATGCCTCTGCACGGCACGAGCCACATACAGTAGCTGACGCATATGTTGCAAACTACGAGGATCTCGCGACAAATTCGGCACTGAATGACCCACGCGTGCAGCCCCATGAACACCACCCATGTCCGGCATCTGCGTCGAGCTCCCCCTCACCCTGGTGCCTGGAGCATTTCTTGTCGGTGACCCCGGTGTCCGGACCTCGGCCCAGAATCACAGCTCTCCCGTTCTCCAGAGGGACCCGAACTCCAGAGGCGCTTACCAGCGTACACGACATCTGAGCGAGCGGGACTCAGCGAGGCTGCTTTGCTTTGAGTTTTGTGATGTGTTTGCGAACGACTCGTTTCATAAAAGAAACACAGAAATAAAATACTTATCGTGCGAGTGGGACTGCTTATGTATTAAGCGTATCACGTTACTACCACAACTTCTTTGTTAGTTGCTTGTTGAAGTGCAGTAAGCATTAAACAAATCGGAGGGGGCTTATTTTGCAGCGCACCCACGGTCCGTCAGAAAAATACGAACGCTCGCCGAGAAACGCGTTCCCCTCGGAAGGTTCCGCTCGTGACTCCCCTATCCGGATTTCCTTGTCCGAGGCCACATATAACAACTCCATTTAGCATAGCCTTTCGTGTTTTGAGCCATTGTATTTCACGGACGACTGTGGTAAAGTAGACTTTTTTCGTAATGATAATGTTATTTCTTGTACTTTTGTGGAGTTTCGGTTTTGAACGTTGCGCAGTAACTAAGTCAATTATTTACTCCTCCACCCAGTCTGTCAGACAAGAGTCAGAGAAGCTCAGATGAAGATACAAGGGGAATATGCTACAAGCTGATGAATTATCTACCCCAGTGAAAGCATATACCAGCTGAGCATAGGCTGTATGTTATATTATATTCACATTGTTTTATAACATTATTGACTATTTATTATGTAACTATTTTAATTGACACTGGCACTTGGGGTGATGGTGGGGCTTTACAACAATAACATATGAACATTAGAACTTTATCCCTGCAAACAATGACTTTTTGCCATTCATGATTAATCAATCGAGTCCAAGAGTGTAAAACTGACACTGATAATGACATGCGGTTATTTGTTCTTTAGTTAGTCAGGAAGGGCCTACTGAGCTCCAAGATCTCTTCTTCCAGAGCGTCCTGGTCAAGATGGCAGCATAAGCAGTTTGACAGAAGAAAACAGCTTCCCATGTCAGAATGCATATAATACATATGCAACACAAGAGAAATAAAAGAGAGACACATAGGCCATGCCAGCGATATCCATAAGATATTCCACCTCAAGGATTATGTCAAGCAGCAACATCTCTCCATCAGAGCAGTTTATAAACTACGACTACTACTACTACTACTGCTACTACTACTACTACTACTACTACTACTACTACTACTACTACTACTACTAAAGGTATTCAAAGGAAGTGATTCTAAGGAAGTGGTGTTTTGCTGCTCATTCCATGGCCAGGGTGGATCAAAGGAGACAGCAGTGTTACAGAGCTTTGAGTGCACCCTGGGGACATTGAAAAGAAGCCAATTAGTAGATCTAGTGCTGTAGTTGCTGGTATGACAGGATAAAAGACTGGAGATGTTCTCCTCTGGTATAGAGAAGACCCTCCAATGGATTTAAGTGTGAGGCTGGATTTGTTGCAAAGCGTAATGCAGCTTGATTTGCATAATCCACTGTTTTAGGGATGAAGTTGCATGTACTGTAAATCACATCACCGGAGTTTAACACAGAGAGAAATGAGCATGCACTATCTTCCGTCTTGCCTCAAATGGAGAGCATTTTTTTAAATGGACACATGGACTAGTTTTGGTGTAAGCTCTTTCAATAGATGAGTAATGTCCACATTTAAAGACAACCTTTCATCAAGCCACGTGGCGAGGTATTTGTAAGAAGTAACTCTTGCCTTCTAATGTCAGGACAGTGGGATCAGCTGCCTTAGAGCAGGTCGGATATTTGGTCTTCTTTGAATTGAAGACAGACGCTAAATAGTGCTTCCAGTTATAACTATATCCAAAAATGAATCAACAGAAAACTTAAAATACACAATTGGGATACAGCTTACGGCGGAGGGTGATGAGTGAGCAGTGATTGATCTCATTATTATTTTCCTTTATAAACATTTTTGCCAACCTTTTTGTTCACATTATGTTTTGTTTCTCTCTGACTTGTAACTACACACACAAACACTTTGCTGACATCACATTTGTCACCATTTCAAACCAGAGTACGGCACAAAATGAAAACACAGATTCTCCTCAGACCTCTATAAGACATAGTCATAATATGTTTCTCTGTGAAATAAACCAGTTAGCACACCGATGTGCTTACAGTAATCAACGTAAGCAGAAGGGCAAGTTCACGCTTTGGTAAAATGAAATGAAATCCTGCAACCTGTGGGTGGCATCAAGTGGGGAGCAGCTGATTCATGTTCAGTCTCTTAACTAATTGTAGACATAAATTGACATTTTGTTGTTATAATTTAATCGTTGTAAACGTATAAAACATCAGCCATCAGTAGTACTCCATGTGTTTGTTAAATCTCTCTCTTCTTTCCCAACAGGACAACTGACACAACAGACCTACATGTAGATGCAACTGTTTAACCTCATTCACTAACACAACTGACATCTGGATTAACAAATATTTCAACCTTCAGAGAATCAATCCCTCTCACCATGTCCAACCAGCCCATCCAAAACCACCATGAAGGGGCCTACATGGCTCTGATGAGAGGCTTGAGTGAGCTGGACCTCCGAGGCCCCTGTGTTCCCAGTGACCTGGTTCTGATTGGAGATCATGCTTTTCCTTTAGCAATGAACAGTCGAGGCCAGGTCCTGATGGCTGCCTCTCTGTATGGCCGTGGAAGGATTGTGGTCCTGGGTCATGAGGGCTACCTGAAAACCTTTCCTGCTCTGGTAGAGAACGCTCTGACCTGGCTGAGAGGAGATGGATCTGACAACTTGTCTGTGGGGGTCCACAACAATGTCAAGGTGGTCGCTGATAACCTCAGCAAATCCAGCTTCCAAACTAAAGTTGTGGGGGCCTTTAGTAACAGTCTGGGGGTCGGTGTGTATGTGACTGATGCCTACAGCGTGGGTGCAGATGCAAAGAACCTGGTGGTGTTTCTGAAAGCTGGAGGAGGAGTGCTGATAGCAGGGCAGGCGTGGCACTGGGCTTCAGTTCACCCTAAAGAGAACACGCTGCTTCAGTTCGATGGGAACAAAGTTTCTGGTGTGGCAGGGGTCTACTTTTCTGAGCGTTACGGTGAGGCAGAGTGTCTGCCTGTCTACCCACAGATCCCATCCTCATGGATGACTGTAGTGTGAGTGTATACTGTACTCTTTTATTGGTCATTTAGGCCTTACCTTGCAAAGCTTTGAATCTGAAAACTTGGTCCCCCATAGACTAAGAATATAATATTGTTGTATGTTATTATGAAGATATGGTTGTGTGTAATGTTGTTCATTAGACTCAGAGAAAACAATTGGGTCAAGAATGAAAAAGATTGGTCCAGAAAAGAGATGACACTTATTCTTAATTATTAATTCAATTACATAATAGACTGTTCCTCTCCTCTTCCTCTCTCCTCTTCTCCATTTCAAATACAGAATCGGTAAAGATTTTGAGGATGACCTGGAGTTTTTACTGCAGGGGGTTTCAGAGTTTGATCTCCAGGGTGGAGCAATCGCATCTGAGGTTCTGATCCACGGCCCACTAGCCTTTCCCATCGGGACCACAGACAATGGACGGGCGTTCCTGGCAGGAGCTTACTATGGCCAAGGACGGGTCATTGTGGTGACACATGAAGGATTTCTAGGACGAGAGGTAGATTTACATTAAAGATCAGTTGAGGTGTGTGCTAATCTGCCACATCTTTTAATGTAATAAATGTGCCTTTCTTACAATAAACGCCGTTCATCGCAGACACTGGCTCCATTTTGGATCAATGCCATTCATTGGTTGGACGAAGGCCGGCAGGGCGTTGTTGGTGTAGTGCCAGATCATGCACTCAAAGTTCTCAGCAAGTCCGGGTTGAAGTGTGAGAAGACAAAGTTCAGGAAAGACCTGAGTGTATTTGTGTGCACAGCATACAGCGGTGACCATGTGAAGGAAATCCAAGATTTTGTGGCAGAGGGAGGAGGCCTGCTGATTGGTGGACACGCCTGGTACTGGGCACAGACACACCATGGACAAAACCCAATGACTGATTTCTCAGGTATGATAAGACACCGCAAGAGTTTGATTATGTACTGCCCAGTTCATCTCATGATAATATAACATAATGCACAATACATGTTCCAAGTGCTGCTGTCTAATGCATATGCTGGTGTGGTAATGTGACTGGCAAACAGGTTCATTGGTAACAGGTGATAGTATCATGATTCGGTATGAAAGGGGCATCCTGGGAAGGCTCAGTCGTTCAAGTGAGGACGTAGCGAGGTTCACAGCTTCATAAAACTATTGCTGGTAAACACAGGAGGCAGATAGGAAGCTCGCCTGAACACAGGCAGATGGCTGCTCAGCAGGGGAATGTGAAAACATTGGACAAAGGTGGTACATTATCGAAATCAGGATCCAAAAGGTTTTTCCTGTATAATAAAGATAAGAATGTATTTCTCATTAATAGGCTATAGCTTTATATGTAGGAGACCTGCAGAAATTAAATCCAAAAGTCGCTGAATATCAGACCCAGATCTGGGTTATCTTGGGCCTCAAACCAAAAATATTGACACTCGTGTTCTTTTCAGCTGCTCATAATAATTTCAACAGTGGAACACAGTCGATCAAATGTTGGAATGTCTTTCAGGGAACAAGATTCTGAACAAAATGGGCTTGAGTCTGTTGGGGGCGACAATCAGCGGAGGTGTATACAAGGCTCCTGTGCCCAGCCAGGCCATCAAAGACACTTACCACTTCCGCCACCTTCTACATCGCTTCGCTGGTCATGTAACCCAGGGTGGAGAACTTACCAAGCATGAGGAGGAATGCCTTAAAAGGCTTGGCAAGGACTGCGCCGCATACCTGCACATGAAGGCTTATGACTGCTCGTCCTATACACAGGTTGTATCCACCCTTACTGACATCTTAAAGAAGTCAGGCATGCCACAGGTGAGTAGACAAAACAACACGAACGCTTTACTACAAATTCCAACAGCACAAAGCTTGACAGTCTGTCAGACGTCTGAGAGCAGCATCCTTAATACAATCGCCATTTATTTTCTGTCAAGGTGTGTGACAGCTGCCCTGTGAAGAGCCCCAAAGACCACCTCCTCCTCAGTGTGGGGGCTGAGGTATATAAGGTTTGCCCAGATCCTGATGCCCTCTTGCCCTACCTCATCAAGCATAACCCCTTGATGCCGGTTGTCTACAACCACAGAATCAAGATTAATGCTAATACATCAGGTCAGACCTAGTAGTTGTAGACAAATGTGAACTATTTCTGAGTTCATCTTCTACACAGTATGTGCACACTTGCAATTCATTGTGTGTCATTGGCTTAATTTGCTCTGCATTAATTTACAGCCCTCACTGTTACGAAAGAGGAAGCTGCAGAGTGTCTTGTAGATTTCATGCATGTAAATATGACTGTAGTATAATGTTTGCTGTTGCTGCTGCGGTGTGTGTGGGTGGTTGTTTATGCATGTTTGCCAGGAGGGGAGGAGTGGATCAGTACAGGTCTCTACCTGTCTCCTGGCATGAAGACCTACATGGCCATACCAGCAGAGATTGTCAACAAGGAATGGAAGGTACTGCACACAAAATCAAATAATTATTGACTTCAGGGTATTTCTATTATTATTTCTATATGCATCTCACTGGGCTCTCCTCACCATATATCAATACCCTTCCCCCCAGCAGCAGCCGACCCCACCTTAAACATCTATCCTAACTTTGCATTCTTGTATTCATAGCGCAAACTATACTTGCAACCAGTAACATGATTCCATGTCTTCTTCAGATCCAGATAGGCTGTCAAACAGACCATCTCAACGCTGCAGAGCTGAAGAGAGCACCATGTGTTCATGAGCGCTTTCCTGTTACTTCAGAGATGATCCAGGTGTGGAACCTATGGGGGGGGCTCATCTACCTGGTGGCTCCACCCAAGACACAAGTGGAGGACGCAGAGGTCATAGTGCAGATTGCTGTACCTGCACCATATTATAAATCTGGTGAGTGTGTGGTGGGTGAAACTGTGGTAGGTGTCCATTAGAAATGTCTAAAATAATATCTCAGACAAAAGTTTAGAAAGTAATTGTGTAATAATTCAAGCTCAGTTCAGAACACACCTGTCCCTTTGTTCTTTTCAGGTGTGACAACAGCTGCTGATTGGTCGCTGCTGCGCACAGCTCCTTCACCCTGGGCAGAACTGGAGTTTGACAACATCATCCTTACTGTACCATCAGATGTTGTTCGGGACCTGGAGCGCCCCGATGAGTTGGCAGCGCTCTGGAATGACATCATGAAGGGCGTTGCTGATCTGGCTGTCATCCCATGCAAATTTCCCCGCAAAGAACGCATTGTTGCGGACGTGCAGATTTCCTGTGGTGAGTGTACTTTCACATTGTTTATGCCTGTTTCTGAGAGGCAGCATGCACCATGGATAGGTCAACAGACTATCTCTATTCTCCATCCAGGTTGGATGCATGCAGGTTATCCTATAATGGGACACAGGCCCACAGCAGCTGAGATGGTCAGCATTAACCATGCTAAGAGTAAAGGCCTGTGGGGCCCCATCCATGAACTGGGACACAACCAACAGAGGAGCTGCTGGGAGTTCCCATCACACACTACAGAGTGTACATGCAACCTGTGGTCAGTGTATGTGCATGAAGAGGTGCTGGGGATCAACAGGGCACAGGTGGAGTAAATGAGTTTTGGTCTTAAGGTGTATTCTGACACATTCTGATATCAGTCAGAGTCACAAAAGATGACCTCTTTTGTTTTGAGAAAAGTTTTTGGCTTTTCACTGGGATTGTTCTACAATCACATTATTTCATGTTGTGCAATGCAGGCTCATCCAAATATGACTTTAGCAAATCGCAAGTGTCGAGCAAAGGAGTATGCCAAGGGGGGCAAGAACCTGAGCAGCTGGAGCATGTGGGTGGCCCTGGAGACATATGTGCAGGTGAGAGACATTTACTGTATATTACACCCTGTAGAGAAAATATGTCACACTGGAGTCAGTGCTCTAATGAGCATTAGAGCGTCCCTCAAGGCTCTCAGGAACACCATGATGGAATTTCTTTACATTTGGCAAAATATTCACGTGGACTCAAAGATGAACTGACTACAATTTGGCAGTCAAAGATCACTGTAACCTCACAAAACACATTTTTGCTCATAACTAAAAATTCATACACTGATTATGACAAAATTTCACACAAATGTCTCATGGGATGAAAGGATTAAGTTATGACATTTTGTATCCCAGAGGTCAAAAGTCAACTTCACTATGATGTCATAATGTTCTGCAGAAACACTTTTCTTGTCATTATTCAACTCCATGACTCAGGAACAGAAGGAGCGATTGTGACCATGTTTCACATTTGGTCAGATACTGAACTGCTGACTCTAATCTTGGGAGTCGAAGAAGACATGTGTCAAGCATCCATGTTTTACAGTTTGTAGCTTCTCTGCATCAACATTATTTGAAACATTGTAGTCCATCACAGGTTAATTGGTTCTGCTGATACTGAGCTTAAGGTGATTGTCGTTGCACCATGTGATGAAGCTCTCCGTCAGTCCTGTGGACTTCTCTGGAAAAATAGTCTGAAATTGAAGACAGCATGTTTCTCACTGGCTGCACGGTGGCGCAGCAGGTAGTGCGCGTGCCTCACAGCAAGAAGGTTGCCGGTTCGATCCCCGGGTCAGGCGGGGCCTTTCTGTGTGAAGTTTGCATGTTCTTCCCGTGCATGCGTGGGTTCTCTCCGGGTACTCCGGCTTCCTCCCACAGACCAAAAACATGCTTATTAGGTTAATTGATGACTCTAAATTGTCCGTAGGTGTGAGTGTGAGTGTGAATGTTTGTTTGTCCTTGCATGTGGCCCTGCAATCGGCTGGCGACCGGTTCAGGGTGTACCCCGCCTCTCGCCCATTGTAGCTGGGATAGGCTCCAGCCCCCCGCAACCCCGAAAGGGATAGGCGGTATAGATAATGGATGGATGGATGGATGTTTCTCACTGGAAATTATTCACTGGAATCAGACACGTCACACAAAGACACTTAATACCTTTTATTAAATTCCTTCAAAGACTTCACTGCGTGAACTATATGAGATATTGATGTAAACTGCTTGGTGGAGGCATACAATGGCACTTTCACATTTTCCTCTACCTCTGTCCTCTTCCATGTAGCTCCAGGAAAAGTTTGGCTGGGATGCCTTTAAGAAGGTGTTTGCTGCCTACCACGAGATGTCCAACTTTCCCAACGACAACAAAGGAAAGATGAACCTGTATGCGGAGACTTTCTCCCAGACTGTGGGGATGAACCTGGCTGGATTCTTCAAGGCCTGGGGCTGGCCCATCGAAACAGCTACTGAGATGAAACTCGGCAGCCTGCCTCCCTGGACTGACCACCCCATGGTCCAGTATGACTGAACTTTAGACACATGCTGATTAAAAGCGTAGAGAGCTGAGTGAGATGGGTTCAATGTGAACAAAATCCTTTACATGAACTTTTCAACGGTGATTCAATTGACTGACTTTTTAAAAATTTTTTAAATATATATAGTTGACAGCTTTTAAATGGCTACATTTTAAAGATGAGTTAGACCAACAGTGAAACTGTTATATTTGGAAATGCAGCATTAATATCTCTGCTGTGGTCAACCCTCACTTGCAACTACTTCATATCTGCTTCTAGACCTTTTACTCTCACCTGTCACAATACTTAGTACTTAACACTACAACCTGTAACCTGAATTTTGTGCTGCTTTAGTTATTCAGTTTCATAGTACCAGTAAAAGTCATTTAAGAGAAATAAGGGGTTTTGGTTAATAATGATACTGATTCTTTGTGAGATGTGTGGATTTTTTTTGTTTGAATTAGTAAACTGACCCTTACATTGTTTGCTCTACCGCACTTAATAGCATGAGTAATAGTAAGTCAATCAAGCTACTGTATATAAGATCAATACATGTATTTAATTTCAGCACAGTGAACTACATTGCCTCTACTGTCAGTGGAAAATGGAAAAATATTAGTGGAAATACACCCAACAGTTTCTGTCCTTCATCCCTCAATGACAGTGGCTCCTTAGCGTCAACCAGAGAAAAAAATATTAACATCTGATCTTATCAACATTTGCACACATGAACGATAAGACTTCTTCATGACGTTGACCTGATAAAAATGATCAACCAACCCTTCTCTTGTAATCACACAATAATTATTTTGTTACCTCAAAATAATCTGAATAAAAAGAAATCTGAGTAAAAACAATACCACTTCCAGTGTTGCACTTAATCTCCCAAATTAAGTAACTCAACTTTTATTATTATCAGCTGTACATGTTGCCATCAGTGAAAATCTAATTCATCGATGACTTGACAGCTGCCATATGTCGGATAGGTGGTTTGTTTATCATCCATTTATTGATTTATTTACTGTATAATTTCCTATGATATACTGTATCAATGAAAGGTTCTCATTTTCAGCAATGTGTTCTGGTGGCAAAGGTGGACCAAGCGCTTGTCCAGCCGAGCAGATCAACACACTTTCTCTGTCAAGACTCAGTGCAGCAGACTACTGTGCTCCAAAAGAGGAAGGCACGGGTGTTTCTGTGTGTAAGTTGGTCTTCATGTTTTATAGTGTCAGCAAGAGTATTTTATGTGCTTTTTACGTTGTAGAAGACTCAGATTTATGATTTCCTCCAAAAATGCTCTCCTATTTTTAACTTATATAATTTAGAGTGATGATCAGGAAACCATACGTGTTAAGACTTGTAGCCCACCAGATACAGCTGCGCTCCAAAACAGGAAGAGCAGGTTTTTACTGTACATGTAAGGCAAACGTTGATGTTTCACAATACTAATTCCTGCAAAAATCCATGCAGTAACCATGCAGATGTGCATAACACAGACACAAGAGCAGGAATAAATTCTAATGACTGACCTTATGATTATTTTTTTAACACTAAAATGAAAATGGAAATGTTTTCAAATTTGTTTAAATTCATGTTAGTGACTTCTCCTTTTCCAAGATAATCCTGAGGTGTGGCATATTAAGATCCTGATTAAACAGCATGATCATTATACAGGTGTGCCTTGGGCTTGTCACAGTAAAAGGTCAATCTAAAATGCGCAGCTTCATCCTACAACACAAATGCCACAGTTGCGGGAGCGTGCAATTGACATGCTGACTGCAGGAATGTCCACCAGAGGTGAATGAGAGTTCATTTCACTACCATAAGTTATCTCCAATGTTGCATAGTACACAACTTTGCATAGAGTTGGTCAGGTTGTTGATTGTGGCCGGTGGAATGAAGGTCCACTCCTCTTCAGTGGCTACTCACAGTTGCTGGATATTGGCAAGAATTGAACATGCTGTCTTACATGTTGATCCAGTGCATGTTCAGTGGGTAGTATCTCTGATGAATGTGCATGCAAGAGCTGGGATATTCTCAGGTACTAGGAATTGTGCACTGATCCTTGCAACATCGGCCTGTGCAATATTACACTGCAGCATGAGGGGATGGTGATGGTGGGCCTCATCATGTGCATTCGTCATTGTTTGTTGTCCATTGCTTATGCCTGCCCATACCATAACCCCACCGCCACCACTGGGCACAATGCTGACAAACCACTTGCCCACATGACTCTATACATGTGAGGAGGTGACGACGAGTATGCAGATGATCTTCATTACATGGTTTCTGACAATTTGTGCAGAAGTTCTTTGGTTTTGCAAACCAACTGTTGCACCAACTGTCAAGGTGGTTGGGCTCAGACAATCTTGCATGCAAAGAAGCCACATGTGGAGGATAGATTAATGGAGGTTGGATAAACTACCGAATTATCAGAAGCAACGCTGGAGACAGCTCAAGGTAGTGAAATGAACATTCGTTTCATAAGCAACATCTCTGGTGGATGCTCCTGCACACTCCCTCAAATCTGTGGCATTTGTATTGCGTGAGAAAACTGTACATTTAGAGTGGCCTGTTATTTTTAAGGCACACCTATGCAATTGGTATTTTGATATGCCGCACCCATCAGGTGGATGGCTAAAAATAATAATAATAATTGAGCCAAAACAAAAGCGTTGCATCAATATTTTTTGTTTAGATGCACAAATGTGACATTTCACAATTTAATTAAATGTAATTATCTATATTGTCTCGACATGCCTGGATGAACAGGTTTCTTAGAATGACAGTGTTTCTCTGTTTGAACCCACATACATAAGCTGTGTGCTATTAACACAAAAACAAAGTGTTGACAGACAGATGTTGTGTTTTGTGTTGTTGTGACTGGGCCCCTCCCCTTGTGATCTGAAATAGTGCCGCCTTCTCTTGCTCTCATTTAAATCCAGACTTCTCTGCCGTCAGGTCGTGCTCTTGGTGGAATGACTGTTTGGGAAACTGTTGTGCCACAGTGTAACAGCACAAGCAGGAAGCCAACTTAACTTTCAGGTAAAAATGGAACTTTCTGCTTTAAATTGGTTTTGTTTGTGATGAAAAGCCACATACTTACAGTAGTCCACAATTTGTTACCGTATCAACTTTTTCTCTCTGAAGCTGAAGTTTTAGATTGAAATCTTGAACACTGATGTTCTAACTTTATTGCCCTAGATGTGTAAGAAAGAGTAAGCCATCAGTAGTATTTTTGTTTTAATCTCTCTAAGCTCTCTTTCTGTTCCCACAGGACGGCCTGACTGATACAACAATCATCCATCTAAACAATCGTGCTAACATAATTTACATCTGTCTCAGCACAGATTTCTTTTGCCATCTTTGTCACTTGATCTTCAGACCATCAATCCTTGTCACCATGTCCACCCATCATGAAGAGGACTACATGGCTCTGATGAGAGGCTTGAGTGAGCTGGACCTCTGAGGCCCCTGTGTTCCCAGTGTCCTCATTCTGACTGGAGATCATGCCTTTCCTTTAGCAGTGAACAGTCGAGGCCAGGTCCTGATGGCTGCCTCTCTGTATGGCCGTGGAAGGATTGTGGTCCTGGGTCATGAGGGCTACCTGAAAACCTTTCCTGCTCTGGTAGAGAACGCTCTGACCTGGCTGAGAGGAGATGGATCTGACAACTTGTCTGTGGGGGTCCACAACAATGTCAAGGTGGTCGCTGATAACCTCAGCAAATCCAGCTTCCAAACTAAAGTTGTGGGGGCCTTTAGTAACAGTCTGGGGGTCGGTGTGTATGTGACTGATGCCTACAGCGTGGGTGCAGATGCAAAGGTTCTGGTAGCGTTTCTGAAAGCTGGAGGAGGAGTGCTGATAGCAGGGCAGGCGTGGCACTGGGCTTCAGTTCACCCTAAAGAGAACACGCTGCTTCAGTTTGATGGGAACAAAGTTTCTGGTGTGGCAGGGGTCTACTTTTCTGAGCATCACAGTGAGGCAGAGCACCTGCCTGTCCACCCTCAGATCCCATCCTCACAGATGACTGTAGTGTGAGTATATATATTTTCTTCCTTACACATTTGAGTGTTCCAGTTAGTCAAAAGTTCCAGTTAGTCAAATTTCATCCAATAAGTGTTCATATATTTTGCTCAAAACCTCAAACACATGGTGGAGCTAGAGGAGAAGTCTGGGATTGTCAACTTCAGTAGGATTCATAGTCTGGGAACCATAAATGTCTGTACCAAATTCTGTGGCAATACATTAGGCAGACTTTGGTAGCTTGTGGCACTAGATGGAAAGTCACAGCAAAAGTAATTGTGATTCAGCCTTCAGGCATCTCTCATAATTGTCACCTCTCTACCCTCTTCTCACCCCCTTTTCAAATTCAGACTTGGTAAGTATTTTGAGGAGGACCTTGAGTACTTACTCCGAGGGGTGACAGAATTTGACCTCCAGAATGGAATATTAGCATCTGAGGTTTTGGTCCATAGCTCACTAGCCTTCCCAATTGGCACCACTAAGGATAGACGAGCGTTCCTGGCAGGAGCCTACTATGGACGAGGACGGGTTGTTGTGATCACACATGAAGGGCTTCTGAGACGAGAGGTATGGTTCTAATTAAGAGACTGTATGTTTTGTTTGTTTTTTATTTTAGAAATATGAGGTCACTGAATGAAACATAAAAATTATGTCAACCATATGCTAAAAGCCTTCACAGTCATTAGATCTCACTTAGATTGAACACCTATGGGAGATTTTTGGTCAGACAGTGTTCTTTACCACCATGATTAAATTAGATTAAATTATGTGCATAATATGCCAAGTATTTTTATGTGATTAACAAACTGCTGTTTCTTGGATAAACCCTTATCACAGACGCTGGCTCAGTTTTGGAACAATGCCATTCGCTGGCTGGATCAAGGCCGCAATGGGGTCATTGGTGTGGTGCCAAGACTTGACCAAGCCTTTAACCTCTTCACTGGATTGGAGTTTAATTGTAAGAAGACGAACTTCAGCAAAGACCTGAGTGTATTCGTGAATACAGTGTATAGCAATGACCATTTGGAGGAAATCCAAAACTTTGTAGCAGAGGGAGGAGGCCTACTGATTGGTGGACATGCCTGGTACTGGGCACAAACACACCAGGGGAACAACCTAATGACAGATTTCTCAGGTATGATGTCACAAAAGTTTTATCCTGCGCTGTCAATTTCAGCAATAACATGTTTTTTTAATTTCATTTGTAAGGTACATTTTACAGTATTGAACATAAACGTTATCATTTCATGTATTCTACCAGAGTTGTCTTTAATCTCATTTTTACCTGCTGGTCACAGTTAAAACATATGCACTGTGATAGAGCACCGCAAAACAAACAAGACAAACAGGACACATAACATAAAATTGCATTCATTACCAGCTCATGTAGGCAATTACACCAGGGACAATCCTGAACTGCAGGCACAGTACCATCATACTGACGTTCAGAAAACAGGTTTGGAGTCAGGCTCAAGATGGACAGGCTCACGAAAGATGGACTCTGACAGAAAAGTTAGAGGTCAGCCTTGGGTCTATGCCCTACATCCACGAAAAGTCAGGGTCCACACAATAATTACACAGAAGTACATAAAAATCATGCACAGGGAAATCTAGTACAAGGGAACACTTAAGACCTCAGTATGCTTTACACAAAATTCTTGTCAAATTGAGTGCAATAGAGGTCTTCATGGGTGCAAAACCCCCCAGAAATGTACTGCCTGTAATGGAACTGGACTCGTTTATTATTTAAAAGCTGGGAACTGGACCAATGCAGAACCAAGAAATGTCAGTGCTGAACCTGAGACAGAACTGCTATATTTAGAAGTTGTCAAAACAAAAGTTTGTGCCTCACCTAATGTAACGTTACTAGCCTTCTCACCTCTGGCCATGATGTATAATCCATCCTCTTTGCCAAGAAAGTTAGCAAATAGTTTATTCCTCTCTTGGTGATTGAAACGGCACAGCTAATCCACTTGCCGTCAAAGTGATGACAAACACGACTCATTCAGATTCAGCTTTGGAATTTTGTTGCATCTAGCATAATAACAATAACTTCAACTGTTTGCGCTTTTGAACTGTAATAATGATTGCTCTTTTGTTGCCATGGCAGCTAACATAAGCATTGCATTATCATCTGTGCTCTCCGAGACAAGTCTGACCTCTGCTCTCATCATGATCAGCCCTGTCTGATCAAAACCATTCAGATATTACACATAATGTTAAACAGACAGGGAAAGGACAGTACACAAGATCCAACTCAGACCCTCCTGATCATACTGTATAAAACATGGATCCAAGCTCGAATAGGTCCTGGGTCAGGTCTTGGGTACAAGGGTTCAAGTGGACCCTTGAAGACCTCAAGTGTGCAGCATCTGAAATCCCCTTTCCAGTGGCCACTGTCACTTCCATCTTCTTCAGATGAGATGGTGCTTGTAGGCTTTCTCTCAACCTTCTAAGTCCAGCTGATTTTGGACCCCACAAACAGACATAGAATTACTGAGGCAGAGATGATATTTACTACATTTTTACCATTAAAAAAATATTCCTCTATACCAATTAAGCAAGCAAAGCACACACAAAAACATAAACAGGCTGAATTGAAAAGAGAGAACTGGGACGAAGAACGAAGAACAAGAAAGACTAGACACTATGGAGAGAAAGAAAATGGACCATTGTTTTATTACATAACAGACCAGCACCAGATCACTTCAACAATCCTAACATTATAAACCATGCAACATATAGATCAAGTTTTCAAGGATTCTTCCACTGTCTTTCAGGAAACAAGATCCTGAACAAAATGGGCTTGAGCCTGCTGGACAAGACAATTGGGGATGGTTCCTACAAGGCCCCCGTGCCTAGCCAGGCCATCAAAGACAACTACCACTTCCTCCACCTTCTCCACCGCTTTGCTGGTCATGTAACCAAGGGGAAGGAACTTGCGGAGGATGAGGAGAAATGTCTTAAAAAACTGGGTGGGCACAGTGCCAGCTACTTGGAGATGAAGGCTCATGACCGCTACTCCTATGCACAGGTGTTGTCCACCATCACCGACATTTTAAAGAAGTTGGGCATGCCACAGGTGAGCACTGAATGGCTTGTTTTTGAGTAAGGATGGTGTCTTTCGTTTCTGCCTTCTCAGTTTGTTTTCAGGCAATGATTGCCCTGAGTGGTTACTTGACAATATATTCAGTTAACTTAAGCTGAATGGTCAATAATTTCCACACTGTCTAGTACAAGTAATTGTACCATAAGAACAACAGGCCTTCAGACCATAATATATCTGCACAGGCTCTGGTGTTGTTTTCTTATCTTCAGATAGTGTGACGCAGTTACAAAACCTCTTTCATAACATTCAATATTGATTTTTAAGGTGTCTGACAGCTACCCTGTGACGAAGCCCAAAGACCACTTCCTCCTCAGTGTGGGGTCAGAGGTATATAACGCTTGCCCAGATCCTGAAGACCTCCTGCCCTATCTCGTAAAGCAGAAGCCCTTGACGCCAGTTGTCTACGACCACAAAATCAAAATCAATGTGCGGACAGCAGCTCGGACCACAATCTTGCGGGCAAGAGAATGACAGAATTACAAATAATACAATGTATTTGCAGAACATTTGTTCTGTCAACATAATTTGAGCACAGCTGAATATAATGCAGTAATGTGTGTGCTTTGCATTGCAATAATATACCCATCCTGTGCGTGTGTGTGTGTCAGGAGGGGAGGAGTGGATCAGCACAGGACTCTACCTTTCTCCTGGTATAAAGACATACATGGTCATACCAGCAGAGATTGTCAACAAGGGATGGAAGGTAGAGTGCAAAAAAATCTAATTTAAGTTCAACGGAGATACTGAAGATACAATCCTGGAAAAGTTTTTTAAGTTAAAAAAGCAATTTCCCTACTGACAAATCAAACTGTGTGCTTATGCAGAACTGGTAATGACTGAATAGAGTTACTACTCCATCTTTCTGTACAGTCTCTTGCCAGCCTTTGACTCATACATAAGTTATGATATGACTAACTATATAACAACTATTCTATGTAATATACTTGATATACGATATAGTAATTGTACTGCACTTTTCATACAGGTTTTCAAAGCAGTGACACATACATATTCCATGTCTTCTTCAGATCCAGATAGGCTGTCAGACAGACTACCTGAATGCTGAAGAGCTGAAGAGAGCACCATGTGTTCATGAGGTATTTCCTGTTACCTCAGAGATGATAGAGGTGTGGAACCTGTGGGGGGGACTCATCTACGTGGTGGCCCCACCCCAAACACAAGTGGACGGGATAGAGGTCACAGTGCAGATGGCTGTACTTGCACCATATTATAAATCTGGTGAGTGTGTGGGGGGTGATAAAGGCACATATATCTGTGTGTCCCCATGGGGTCACCTACATGAGGTCATAAGCAGTTTCTATTGATCAAACCCATCTTTTTTTTCTCTGTTTATAACCCTAAACCAACCATCTTTTAATTCAAAATTTAACAAATTCAAGCTCAGTTCAGAACACACCTGTCCCTTTGTTCTTTTCAGGTGTGACAACAGCTGCTGATTGGTCGCTGCTGCGCACAGCTCCTTCACCCTGGGCAGAACTGGAGTTTGACAACATCATCCTTACTGTACCATCAGATGTTGTTCGGGACCTGGAGCGCCCCGATGAGTTGGCTGCGATCTGGAATGACATCATGAAGGGCGTTGCTGATCTGGCTGTCATCCCACGCAAATTTCCCCGCAAAGAACGCATTGTTACAGACGTGCAGATTTCCCATGGTGAGTGTACTTTCACGCTGTTTATGTCTGTTTCTGAGAGGCAGCATGCACTATAGATATGTCAGCAGACTATCACAAATGGATGGACAACCATATACATTCACATTTACGGGCAATGTAGTTTCCAGTCTCCTGTATGTACCTGCATGCTCATGACAACTTAACTCATGTAAACTTACGTAAAAGGGCCAGCGCTCAGTGCTAGTTGCTCTGTTTATGCTTCACATATAACAGATGATGTGGATATTGTATCATGACAATGTTTCTGTAATTGCATGCACATGCTGCACAATGTGATGTTTATCTGCCATAGATACGGAACTGAAAAGATCTGTTTCCCCATCCAGGTTGGATGCATGCAGGTTATCCTGTCATGACACACAGGCCCACAGCAGCTGAGATGGTCAGCATTAACCATGCTACAAGTAAAGGCATGTGGGGTCCCATCCATGAACTGGGACACAACCAACAGAAAAGCAGCTGGGAGTTCCCACCAAACACTACAGAGTGTACATGCAACCTGTGGTCAGTGTATGTGCATGAAGAGGTGCTGGGGATCAACAGGGCACAGGTGGAGTAAATCAGTTCTGCTTTTTTTTTTTTAATGGCCCCAATAGTATGGTCTCAAGGTGTACACATGCATTTCTGTATCAGTGCAAGTTACAGTAGAAGTATTTGTTTTGAGGAAAGTTTTCGGCTTTTCACTGGGATTGCATTGTTCCACATCACATTATTTCATGTTGTGCAACGCAGGCTCATCCAGCTATGACTTTAGAAAAACGCAAGCGTCGAACAGAGGAGTATGCCAAGGGGGGCAAGAACCTGAGCAGCTGGAATGTGTGGGTGGCCCTGGAGACATATATGCAGGTGAGAGACATTTACTGTATATTACACCCTGTAGAGAAAATATGTCACATTGGATTCAGAATCCAAGCAGAACTGCACCCCTTTACAGTGTACAGTGCAAGTAACTACCAAGTGACGCTCTACACACCAGACAACAAAAATACTGGATGGAAAACTACACAACACTACTATTTTTTCATGTTTTGCACTACCTCTCTCCTCCATGTAGCTCCAGGAAAAGTTTGGCTGGAATGCCTTTAAGAAGGTGTTCGCTGCCTACCATGAGATGAGCAGTTTTCCCAACGACAACAAAGGAAAGATGAACCTGTATGCGGAGACTTTCTCCCACGCTGTGGGGATGAACCTGGCTGGATTCTTCAAGGCCTGGGGCTGGCCCATAGGGCGGGATACTGAGGAGAAACTCTTCCGCCTGCCTCCCTGGACTGACCACCCCATGGCCCAGTATGACTGAACTTTAGACTGATGCTGATTAAAAGTGTAGAGAGCTGAGTGAGATGGGTTTAATGGGTTTAATGAGTACAAATTTTTCAATGTGAAATTCAAGTAACTGACTCTCTTTTATTTTTGTGTTAGTGTTGATGATCTATATCTAAAGATCTAAAGTGTGTGTGTGTGTGTTTCTTAGTATATGTATTAACTGGCTCTAAACCAGCTAAATTTGAGCTGGGGGGGGTTACTTCTCTGGGTTTTTTTTCCCCAAACAAACATAATCAGCAGTTATTGAATATTTCCTTGGAAAGTCCCCATAAGTCAAACAGTAAATTACAGTTACAAGTATGATTTACTGTTTGATGTATTGCTGCACTGATGTATTAATGATATGTAACAAAAATATTTCAATGATATGCAACAATAAAGGTGGAAAATTAAATATGGGAAACCTTCATTGAAGCAAAATTCCATTTTTAAACTATACAAACTCATCCTGCAGACAGAATTGTCTAATTCATTCATTTCATTAAAATAAGCCCTGAACACGCTGCCTTTCCTTAAACGGTTCATTGTTTACAGTTTTGTGCTATCAAAATGTCAAAGCCTTGAAAAAACATTTCTGTTTTTCTCTGTTATGTTGAATAGATGGGACACAGCGTTGTACTTACAGGGAGTGTGCCTTAATGGCTTTAATTTCGCAAAGCTGAACCTGAAACCTTTTCAGTGATGGAAGTGCAGTATTGTGTTTTTGTGTACTGAGTTTTTTTTAAACGCTAAACACATATCTGATTACAAAATTAAATTCTCAAAGTTCAACATGTTGTATCTAAAAAGTACATCTGAATGGCAATACTGTTAAGGTTTCCTATATCCAAGACTTTTACGGCTTTTATGAAGGGAACATCTGTCTTGTTTACCTAGACCAGTTCTGACATACATCTTCTGATGCATATACTTGAACACATCAAGAGTGTTGAATCCTGGACTCATTGAATGTTTTGGGTCTCGTAGCTGAAGAAATTGGTCGAGGTTCTCAGATCTCTCCTCTTTCCATATGTATTCTCTTTCAGCTTATCTTCGTGACTGGCTGATTTTCCCTCTCCTCCAGATCATCTTTAGGTCCCTCCAGAGCCTTTGGATTAGCTTTGGGCAGTTCTTATAGACCTCGATATCATTAGTCTGTTGTCCTGCATCAATGACCTCATGCCCCTCTGGTTGGGGTGTTCGTCCCCTCACCCCTCTTGGCACTCTCTGTATCCCTTGGGGTACAGCATAACATAATAGTTTGCTATGCAACATGTCCAAGCCCAAGGCCATATAACTGTGATAATCATCAGGAGATCTCCAGATTTACCTTACGTGCTGAGCTTTGAAACTCATTTCAGGAAAATTGACTATAAGCAAGAAGCAAACCAATTACACTGAGGTAAATTTTTGTTTTGTTTTTTTCAGAAGAACAGTATTTCTGAAGAATTTGCGTGAGGACCAGCTTGTTCATTGTCTGCTGTCCCTTATGCATTTAAGTATTCCTAGAAAGTTTTGATCTGTACAGTAAAATCATACAGAATAAGATCTCATAATTTTATGTGTTATTAAATAGCAATGAATATATAGATTATGCAAATTACTTATTCGGGTACATGGAAGTTACCTATAACCTATGAATAGGCAAGCATAATCTATATACATAAAACATACAGTATCAGTATACAGTACATAACAGTATCTTAAACAGAGGATGTGGTGTCAATAATGTGCCACTGCCATTCATACTTTCTGTGCTTAATTTACATAAGCAACATAAATTTGAATTATATAATTATTTATTTTACAATTATTTCCACCAACAAATGTGCTTCACGATGGGAGGCAATAAATGTCCTCTTGAAACAATTAATGCAGCACTTTCAGCTGCATTTCCTCATTCTAAGTCTCTGTTCACTGCATCTGTACTCTGTGCTGGCATTTCCTTGTAGCAGCGAGGTCAGTCAGCTACTGTCAGTGGGTTGTGCTTGCTGATGTCCCTCCTTCACATTCTTATCAGGCTTACTACTGATTTTTGTTCTGCTCAGATCAACCGTCAAGACCAAGTTCACCTTCAGGTAAAGTCAGTTTTTGCTTTTTGAGAACTTTAGATTTTCTTTTATTCTCTGAACCAGTTGTAGATTTACATTTTAATGCTGTACTATATTCATAAAATACAACTCTTAAAAATATAACTGAGTATATAACTAAATATATCAACACAGAATTGCTTTTTCACTTAGTTTTAGTCTCATCCTCATTCTTTTTATTGTCTTTATTTCATATTTATGTATATGTTTAACCTGCTGCTGCAAAAGAATTTCCCAAGTCTATTGTTGGTGATGTTTAAAACATTATTTTAAGGCCTGTCAAACTCACTATCAAAGTTTACTGGGTATTTATTTTATTTTTTAAACACGTTTTATATATAATGCACACACACACACACACACACACACACACACACACACACACACACACACACACACACACACACACACACACACCTCTTCCTTTTCTAACGTTATATCTTATCTTACAATAGACTGAACACACCTTTCTTCTGCCATTCTTCACCCAACCCTCAGACCATCAATCCTTCTCATCATGTCCATACACTCCTACCATGAAGGGGCCTACATGGCTCTGATGAGAGGCTTGAGAGAGCTGGACCTCCGAGGCCCCTGTGTTCCCAGTGACCTGGTTCTGATTGGAGATCATGCCTTTCCTTTAGCAATGAACAGTCGAGGCCAGGTCCTGATGGCTGCCTCTCTGTATGGCCGTGGAAGGATTGTGGTCCTGGGTCATGAGGGCTACCTGAAAACCTTTCCTGCTCTGGTAGAGAACGCTCTGACCTGGCTGAGAGGAGATGGATCTGACAACTTGTCTGTGGGGGTCCACAACAATGTCAAGGTGGTCGCTGATAACCTCAGCAAATCCAGCTTCCAAACTAAAGTTGTGGGGGCCTTTAGTAACAGTCTGGGGGTCAGTGTGTATGTGACTGATGCCTACAGCGTGGGTGCAGATGCAAAGGTTCTGGTGGCGTTTCTGAAAGCTGGAGGAGGAGTGCTGATAGCAGGGCAGGCGTGGCACTGGGCTTCAGTTCACCCTAAAGAGAACGCGCTGCTTCAGTTTGATGGGAACAAAGTTTCTGGTGTGGCAGGGGTCTACTTTTCTGAGCGTTACGGTGAGGCAGAGTGTCTGCCTGTCTACCCACAGATCCCATCCTCATGGATGAATTTGAAGTAAGTGTATAATCCTCTTCCATCTCAAATGAATTACTTTTCTTTGAATGTTGAAGCAGCTCCAGATTTATGCCAACCCCCAATACACTGTAGTAGCATAATACATTTTATTCAACAAACACAAAACTTTTATAGGTTTACTTACTAAGAACATTGGTGTGATTTTATTCAATGAAAGTCCTTGCATTCAGAGATACTGTCACTCAAGTCACTCAAATTTGATGAGGCTAAAAACTACTACTATAGAAAAGTTAATTTAAGAATACTGACATCCCTTAAATTTGAATTTTCTCCATCCATATCCCTCTATGTCTTTCTCTCCTTCCTCTTTCCCCTAATACAGGCTTGGTAAGGATTTTGAGGATGACCTGGACTTCTTACTCCAGAACGTTTCAGAGTTTGACCTCCAGGGTGAATCAGTAGCTTCTGAGGTTCTTGTCCATGGCCCACTAGCCTTCCCCATTGGTACCACTAAGGATGGACAGGCATTCCTGGCAGGAGCCTACTATGGGCTGGGGCGGGTCATTGTGGTGACACATGAAGCATTTCTGGGAAAAGAGGTGCAGTCTCAATCAGTGGATGATCTAACAATTTTGTTAAATGAACAGAAATCTGTCTTTATAACTTAAACGGAGCACACAATGAAAATTTGGTGGATCAGGTGGATTGTGTAGATATGAAATAGAGTATGTAATGTCACTTCTTTAGCTAGATCTTAACTTAAGGCCAGTCATCGATTGGCTCTCAGCAGTGTGCTAAATAAAGTAATATTGTTCTGTCAAATCATTTTACATGATTAACTAATGAATAAATCCTTTTGTTACAGACACTGGCTTCATTTTGGAACAATGCCATTGATTGGTTGGACCAAAGCCGGAAGGGAGTCGTTGGTGTAGCACCACACCTCCACCTTCCCAGCAGCTCAGGGTTAAAGTGTGAGAAGACAGAGTTTAGAAAAGACCTGAGTGTATTTGTGTACACAGCATACAGTGATGATCATATGGAGGAAATTCAAGACTTTGTTGCAGAGGGAGGAGGCCTACTGATTGGTGGACACGCCTGGTACTGGGCACAGACACACCATGGACAAAACCCAATGACAGATTTCTCAGGTATGACAGCACATGGCAAGAATTTCCTTCTATGGTTACCATTTCAACCCACTGGCAAGTGCACCATCATGATAAAATGGACACTTATGAGAAATGACACTTATCAGGCAGGAGCATGCAAATGTAATCACACATAATGACTTCCAGTGTGCTAAGTGAGAATTATATTATCTTATTATATTATTATTATGTTTGCAATCCAACCGAGTTGTCCCTGCAGGAGAAAATAATATATTTAGAAAACCAATAGCCTATGGAAGAAAATATGCTATAAATGACACAAATACTACGACTATTACTACTACTACTAATTATTATTATGTTATTGTTGTTGCAATATTTATGTTGATATATTTCATCCCAGTTGCTTGTTAATTCAGGGGTTCCAAAACATTTTCTTATTGAGGACCTCTCCACTCTCAGTAATTTTTTACTTTTAGGTTTGAAGATTTAAAAAAAGCGTCCATGGTCAATCAATGATCAAACAAGGATCACTATAATAGCCAAACCTATTTCTTTCCTTGTTGTTCCAACTTCCAAAAATGTGATTAAAATTAATATGTTATTTCCTCCTTTTGCTGGGGACCCCTACAACCCATTCAAGGACCTTCTCTTGGTCTCTGGATCCCATTTTGAAGACCACTGTGTTAACTAAGAGCAGATCATGTAGTTGCCAATGTTGGAGTTCTCTCTCTAGGGTCTGTTTGAATTTTGGAGTCTTATTATTAAACTTTATTCTGATCAAGTTTCTTTTTAAAAATAAATTAATGTACATCAGGTTTTGGAAGGTTTTCCATGGGTCTGTTTTAGATAAGGTCCAACATTTTTCTACTCTGAGATATCCTAACATTGCTCCGAACCTATAGCCATGCTACTTCTTTATACCATGCATCTTACAGACCTGTACATTGGGTTCATGAAAAAAAGAAAAGAAACGAAAAAAGTTGTATTTGAAATTTTTACAGTGTTGTTCCAGAGTTCATTAGACCCAATCAGTCAAACCCTAACCATAAAAGATGAACAGCAAAACAAATCAGTTTTGTTAAACTGTGTTTCAGGAAACAAAATCCTGAACAAAATGGGCTTGAGCCTGCTGGAAAAGGTAATTAGAGGAGGTTCACACAAGGCCCCTATGCCGAGCCAGGCCATGAAAGACACCTTACACTTTCGCCATCTTCTGCACCAATTTGCTGCTCACGTTGCCCAGGGGCAGAAACTTACTAAGGATGAGGAGAAATGTCTTAAAAAACTGGGTGGGGAATGTGCCAGCTACTTGGACATGCACAAGTGTTGTCCACCCTCACCAACATTTTAAAGAAGTTAGGCATGCCACAGGTGAGCACTGAATTGCTTGTTTTTGAGAAAGGACGGTGTCTTTTGTTTCTGCCTTCTCAGTTTGTTTTCAGGCAATGATTGCCTGTCAAGTGGTTACTTGACAATATATTCAGTTGTTTGAGTCTCAATAAAATCTAGTAAGTTTTATGAATGTAGTTTCTTGCATGTTAAATCTGCTGTTTACATTATTTGAAATAATTGCAATTACGGGCTGCACGGTGGCGCAGCAGGTAGTGCGTGTGCCTCACAGCAAGAAGGTCGCAGGTTCGATTCCCGGGTCAGGCCTTTCTGTGTGAAGTTTGCATGTTCTTCCCGTGCATGCGTGGGTTTTCCCCCCAGCTTCCTCCCACAGACCAAAAAACATGCTCATTAGGTTGATTGGTGACTCTAAATTGCCCCTAGGTGTGAGTGTGAGTGTGAATGGTGTGTGTATGTGCACTGCAATCGGCTGGTGACCGGTCCAGGGTGTACCCTGCCCTACCCGTTGACAGCCGAGATAGGCTCCGGCCCCCCCGCAACCCCGAAAGGGATAAGCGGCATAGAAAATGGATGGATGGATGGATGGAATTGCAATTACAAAGCAGTGGTAACATACATCTGCAATCTAATATGTATCAGTTTGTGAGCATTGAATGTGCTTGTGAGTGGTACTAGTGAGTCAGAGATTAGCTTCTCTACTACAATATTTTTATGGCTTTTAGGCTTTCAAAATATAGCCTTTACAGCATCTGTCTCTGAAATTTTCCACTCACTAAAAAACCAAAACAGACTTAGCCTGAGAAAAACAGTGAATTTTATGAGCCTCACACACAGAGTGTTTCTGCTGAAATAAACTGCACTAATGTTTTCTGGCAACTGTGGGGCCAAATGGCTCCCAAATGTTGTGACATATTTTCACCTGATAAAATTCTTACAGCTAATGGGTTAGCAAATAGTTACCTACAAACATGTTCAGCAGGAACAACAACAACAAAAAAACAAAACAAAAAAAACCCTGTTACATTCATGTGGCATCCCATGCTTTGGACAATGACTGTGTACCCGAGATGGCCAGTCAGGCTCAGTCATTTATATTGCTGCCATTACTGTGTGACCACTGGACAACAATCTGTTTGTGCTCCAGAGATCTGTTTTATAATCATTCATTTTCACTTTATTTCAAGGTGAGTGAGAACAAGCCTGTGAAGAGTCCCATAGACCACCTCCTCCTCAGTGTGGGGGCAGTGGTATATAATGTTTCCCCAGATCCTGATGCCCTCCTGCCTTACCTCATCAAGCACAATCCCGCGATGCCTTCTGTCTGTAACCAAAGGATCAAGATTAATGTTAACACAGCAGGTCAGTCCACATTTTTAAGAACAAATGTCTAAAACAATTATTATATAAACATGCAGAACTATAATTTGTCTCTGAACAATTCAGTATGTTGCAGCAGTGTGTGTAGCAATACAATGCATGAACATGAAGAATCTCCCTTTTGCCTGTTTTACATGCACCTCTGAGTATAACATCTGCTGCTCTGTGTGAGTGTGTCAGGAGGGAGGGAGTGGCTGAGCACAGGTCTGTACCTGTCTCCTGGTATGAAGACTGAGATGATAATATCAGCAGAGACTGTCAACAAGGAATGGACAGTACAGTACACAAAATCTGAATTGTTACTTTACTGTGTGTTTTGCGAACAGTCATCAATGATGTACATCTATATCTATATCAGACATAAGGAAATTCTCACCTCATTTTATTCATTGCTTGAGGTTAACAAGATCTTGGTGTATTTAGACAATTTATAAAATAAAGACAGATTTTTCTCTTCTTTTCACCTCTTGAAGAAAACCTACCTTTTTCTCTCAGTTTTATAACTGAAATAAAAAAAGTTGCTTGGTGGGGTGCCCCTGTAGCTCAGTCGATAGGGTGTGCACCCCATGTATTGAGGCTGTCAGTCCTCTGCAGTGGCTGCAGCTCATTTGCTGCGTATCGTCCTCTCTCTCTGCCCCCTTTCCTATTGCACCTTCAGCTGTCTCTATCATAAAGGCTAAAAAGCCCCGAAAAATAATTTGAAAAATAATTGGAAAAAAAAAAGAATTTGCTTGGAAAAGTAGCATTTATGAAACTAGTCGTTTCTAATAATCTAATAATATCTTACATACTGTCCTTTCATGCCTCCATTTATCATCATTTCTGTATGCATCTTGCCCTGTTGTGTCCATTGACTTGTACCATATATGCACCAACTACTGCACAATACACTTTTCATACAGGTTTTCAAAGCAGCAACACAAATTTCACCAGAGGATGGTGGTGAGGAACCTGTGGGGGGGACTCATCTACCTGGTGGCCCCACCCAACACAAAGGTGGAAGGGGCACAGGTCATAGTGCAGACAGCTATAGCTGCTCCTTATTACAAGTGTGGTGAGTGTGTGTGTCACCATCTTCAATGTAGACTCACTCTTTCTTCTTTTTTTTGGAGGTAAGGTTCAAATACAAATCATTGCACCCCTAGTGAGCAACACCAATGTCTTACAAACTACTGAGGCTCCTCCACACCACAGAACGAATACTGTGAAACAGGCACAGACACGGACAGTGGATGTACACTCTTCTCTTGAATGTCTGGGTGTCTGAATTGGCAGACATGTTCACATGTGTGTCAATGTGTGTGGTTGTAGGGACATGAAGGGGGGGGGTTGGGACAAGCAGGAAAAAAAAAGTTTCTGGTCACCATGATGACGAATCACGTGCGCCCCAGAAACTTATCATGTTAGCTCGAGATACGTATCTCGTGGACTCAAGATAAGGATCACGTTAGCACGACATAGCATTTCCGGTATTCAGTTCATACACTGCGCCGTGCGCTGCAGCTTCTGGAGCCCAGGATGGCTGCATGAGTGGACCTGTATAGTTAAAAATAAAAAATCAGGAAATCTCAAGCGCACAAGTTACGTATCTCCGGCTAACATGATAAGTTTCTGGGGCGCACGTGATCTGTTGTCACAAGAAACTTTTTTTTTTTCTGCTTGTTTTCCTTTTTTTCTTTCTTTCCTTCCCCAGTGTCCCTTTAGGGGCTCCATAGTAGTTGAGGCATACATACGCTGTCAAATTTTGGCCTGCATATAGACTGCATGGGTGGCGATGTGGATGCAAAAAGTATCATTTGAGCTTCAACTGTTAATCTTTACTGGTACAAATTAGTTAGATTTAAATTACTAAATGATTAAATTGGCAAAACCCAACTGACAGTGAATCTAGGGCTGTTGGGAGTCTGGGACCATCCAGCCTTGCATGAAACTAATACTGTACCCAGATACATAGACCCATCTAGTAAAAAGACTCCTCTACATTCTGCATATTTTCTTTGAAACATGTAGTTTTTGGAATGAGGACTTCATGCTATACCCGTACTTAGCCTACAAGGGTTTTTTTGACAAATAAATACATTAATTTAAAAAATCCCTTTGTCCACTTTAGGTGTGACAACAGCTGCTGATTGGTCGCTGCTGCGCACAGCTCCTTCACCCTGGGCAGAGTTGGAGTTTGAAAACATCATCCTTACTGTACCATCAGAAGTTGTTCGAGACCTGGAGCGTCCTGATGAGTTGGCAGCGCTCTGGAATGACATCATGAAGGGCGTTGCTGATCTGGCTGTCATCCCACGCAAATTTGCCCGTAAAGAACGCATTGTTACAGACGTGCAGATTTCCCGTGGTAAATGTGTTTGCTGTCATATGTTCAATCTAATGTTTATCTTCTGCAAGTATTATTTCAATTCTGAAAGTTGTGAAATGTAAAAATATACATTTAAAGAAAGAAGTTCTGATAGATTTTCAGTCTTAGTCTCTGATCTTACACTGGCTGTGCTATTCTAAGATGTATAGTGTATAGTGTATATAACCATCAAGCATGGTAAATTTTTTAGTAAGTTTGTTAAGAACAGTCGGCCAGGAGCCAGAATTAATGATGTGAGCACTGTGAAAATAATGACGTAATGCAGTTTTATTTAATATTGACTGCTTCATGTGTTGTATTTCATTTTGGAATTTGGAGCAGTGCCTCGAAACACTTTTAAGACCTTAATAATGTACTGCATTTACTACTACTTTAATGTTTAAACCTTTCAGGTATGGAAAACTTCTTGCTGAAAGTTGTTAATTAATGACAGGTTTTGTAAAAAACAGTTTAATGGAAGGTGTGTTTGCACTGACAGTGAGCCATACTGTATTGGTGAGCTCATTACAGTGACTTACAGTGAGTTTGTATACCACTCCAGAGACCATCATTGAGAGGTAGCTCTTTTAAAGTGCATTGCCAGAGCTATGGAAATGTAAAGTTACTTTCCTGTGACACTACTTGTGTTATTAATTTCTCACCATCCAGGTTGGATGCATTCAGGTTATCCTATAATGGGACACAGACCCACAGCAGCTGAGATGGTCAGCACTGATCATGCTAAGAGTAAAGGCCTGTGGGGTCCCACGCATGAGCTGGGACACAACCAACAGAGGAGCTGCTGGGAGTTCCCACCAAACACCACAGAGTGCACATGCAACCTGTGGTCAGTGTATGTGCATGAAGAGGTGCTGGGGATGAACAGAGCACAGGTGAAGTAGTTCAGTTTTATACAAACAGATGAAGGCCCAGAGTATTTATCTTTCACATGTGATCGCATTGTCTCTCCTGTTATTTTGCCGTGGTTAACATTATAATATGAGTGCAATGTCTTCAATGCAGGCTCATCCAGCTATGACCTTGAAAGAACGGAAGAGGTCTGTAGAGGAGTATGTCAAGGGGGGCAAGAAACTGAGTGACTGGCGTGTGTGGGTGGCCCTGGAGACATACTTGCAGGTGAGAGAGAATTACATTATTTTACAATCCCCTGGAAAAATACACACTGAAGTCACCAGTTATCAGAGCTGGAACCCCACACAGGAAAAAAGGCAAGGCTCAAAGTCTATAGTGCCACTACTGCCCCCATAAGGCTGTAGGCAGAATAGAAACTCACAACTTTGGACACATAAGCTTACGTCTGTCACGCAAGGTAAATAGACCAAATTGTAATGGTAATAGTGCTATACTGTCAATATACAGTACAGCAGACCAACTCTGCAGTACACACTGCTGAGCTGTTTAGAATTAGTGAACATGGACATTTTCTTTGCACCTCTACCTTACATCCCATGATGATGATGATTTCATTGTTGACCAACGTGATGGACTGACATTTTATTAAGTATCTCATGAACTGTATATATTCCCATATAAACCCACTACATTTTCTGCCCATTCAAATCTTTCTCCACCTCTGTCTCCTTCCATGTACTGAAGCTCCAGGATAAGTTTGGCTGGGATGCCTTTAAGAAGGTGTTTGCTGCCTACCACAAGATGTCCAACTTTCCGAACAACAACAAAGGAAAGATGAACCTGTATGCGGAGACCTTCTCCCAGACTGTGGGGATGAACCTGGCTGGATTCTTCAAGGCCTGGGGCTGGCCCATAGGACGGGATACTGAGGAGAAACTCTTCCACCTGCCTCCCTGGACTGACCACCCCATGGCCCAGTATGACTGAACTTCAGACTGATGCTGATTAAAAGTTTAGAGAGATGGACGTTCGTCTATAATAAGTAATGAATTAGTATAACTTTGGTGATTGTTATTATTGTAATGGTGATTTCAAATAATAATGAAAGAAGATGATAATGTGAATACTAATCAAGGTGATGCTTTTATTTGATAGAGATGTAATGTTAAATGTTGAGAAATAAGATGAAATTAAATCAAAAAGTTCTGTGCTGACAGAAGGGGAAGTGAAGGAGAGATAAATGAAAGTATCAAATAACCTGAGGAGAAAATAAGAAGTAATGTTAAGATAAAAAAAAAAAAATGTATTGAGTTTATGAGCAAGTTGGCTGAATGAAGAGAAAAGACTGTGAGGACATGTGGTGGAGAAGGCCAGTGAAGGATGTAACCTTTACTTTCTCTGATCATTTATCGTCACTGCTATACGCACGAGGAAGGTTTTTTGTGATTATTATTCCACTAGCACTAGTATTCAAGCCATTCATGAGTGAAAAGCCTATTCACATTAACTCTAATGCTCTTACAGATATTTAGATGTTTCTTTTGTGGATCAGTAAGCAGTGTCTTTCACTGGCAGATCATTTACTTCTAAGCTCCACGTTAAAAGTCACGGATACTTATGCATGCATTATTTTAATTGTTTCCTGGGTGGTGTTTCAGATTATAATCCTGAAGGGGTGGTTCATCTTTTTGATAACACAAGGAAATTATTCATGTGTTCATTCATATTCTGTGTTACAATAAATGACAGTGATTCAGGCTGTGTGCAGACAGACACATGGTTGTTCAGTCTGAAATGTTTTGCCTTTACCGTCAATGAAAAATACACAAATAAAGAGAAATTTTATCCGTCTGTGGTTTATCTTTATTCATCTTTTTGGGGTTGAATGAAATGAATGATAAGGGATGTATTAGTCTTAAAGCTGTTGTATGGTAACATGCACCTTGAAAATTTGAATTTGCTGTATTACAGCATATAAATCAATGTTAAAAATGGCTTTCGGTGGGAATAAAAATCTAATATGACATTGAAGGGCAATGGCTATATTTTTCATCCTTCCTCTGTTATCTTTTATGCCCTGCAGTTGTTATAAAACAGCTCCCCCACTGGTTGATTGGAGAACTGCTGCAGAAATTCTCCCAGTTCATCCACAGAGATCTTCTCCACCCAGTTTTCCTCTGTGTTCCTTGCTGTGGCAGCACCGCTCTGAATGGGTCTTCCATTGTTGTCCACGCAGCAGTAGGCGTTCCACAGGTAGTCTGGGATGTTGACTCGCTTCACATTGTTTTTGATAATCCAGTTGTCTGCAGATGGAATGGCACCAACCAGCACAAAAGCCTTAGAGCACTTCTCCCGGAAAAGGTCGACGAGCTGGGCCTCGTGGATCCTCCAAGCATTCTGGTTTAGCTTGGGGTTCTGAGGGACCACGTTGGTCAGGGTGAAAGTGGCATTGCGGCTGGGGACTGTAAGGGAGAGGAATGGAGAGATACTGTGAGTTATGCAAGAAATAAGGTTGCAGTTTGTGAAAGAAAAAGAATGAAATAAATGTATGAGCTGTAAAAACGCGTGGCTGAGGTTCAGGATGTAGAGCAGGTTGTCTGCTAATCAGATGGTCGGTGCTTCCATCCCCAGCTCCTCTGGTCTGCATGTATAAATGTGCTTGATCAAGATACTGAAGCCCAAATTGCTTGTGGGTGTGCGAGCGTAGAAATACTGTGGGGCGTTTTGGATGGAGAGCGCACCTGTGTCGCACCTGATGAGCAGGTTGGCACCACCTATGGCAGCCTCATTCATTGGTGAATGTGTGCGTGAATGTGATACGTGGTGTAAAGCACTTTGAGTGGTTGGCAGACTGGAAAAATGCAGCCCATTTACCATATAAGTAGGATGCAGAGGGTGGTGGAGAAGCAGGAGAGAAACCAAGCAGTAGCTGGATCATTATCATTCCACCAGGCTTTAAAATGTCACCAAAATTCTTCTTTTTAATTGCTGAGTTATTAGCTGGAGGCACATTTACTCGAGAATGTCAAAATCCAAGGCTGCAGCATCTGGACTGGAGGGACTGATCTGTAATCTTGAAGGTAATAGTTGCTATGAATGTGCCTACACTTAACATTAAGCCGATATATGCTAACAACACACTCAGCATTTGAATCCACATTCATCCAAAACAACAGGTTGAAAACTGTGGAAGGCCAGAGAGGCATGCATAAAAGCTCATTTTCGAAATGTTTCCTCACGATAATGATCATGAGTTTTTTAATCTTGTGATAACAAGCTTGAGGCCATGAAATATTTAGTGAATGCAGATTAAGGGATAATTTCATGGTAAAAATATTCATTTTGTGATCACAAGTAAATAAAACATGGAAAATGATTTCATTCCATTCACCTTTGTTTATGTATTGTAAAACACATATACACATAAAACAGACATAACAATCAGTAATTAAGCATCTGTGAATGTCCTCTGGTGCTTTAGCTGTTCCATATTCTGATTTCAGACTCAGATGAGATTCCAGATATTTCTCTGGCTGTATAGCTGTCTGAAGGTTGCTTTGACAACCGATGCCACAGGCACGCAGCAGTTCAACCTTCCATTCTTCTGTTGAACAGACTGATGCAAAGTTAAAATAAGAAGGTTAAGTTTAGAGTCAGTAGGCTATTATTATTTCACATCTGCCACTTTCCCTTCACATCAGAGCAAAGTAGTCTTTAACGCAAATAAATATCTGGGAAATCTGAGTAAAAGCAATATTCGTTATTGTGTGTCCACATTATCTCCCAATACGAAGTGAGTGAACTTGTACAATGAAGGGCTGATGGCTGATAAAAGGCTGATGAAGCTGCCACTTCATCACTGAAAAAGCCTTGTTCAGTTTATCATTGACTAGATTGTAACTTGTTGGATATTTGTGTGGTTATCATTAATTTTCTCTCTTTACATCAGTTGGATGTTATATGACGAGGATGTTTGTGAATGACACCATATAAAGTATGCAATCTCTCATCTTATTATAGATTTCTAGAGCATTGATTTAAAGTAATAATCTAACACCTGTGTTTGGATTATTGTGTGTTGCCACCTACTGAGAACTCTCCCAAAAACCACCCATGTTAATCGGCCATTACCTGCGTGGTGTCCGTTGGGGTTGAGGTGACCACGGTCGAAGCCAGAGTACGTGAAGTCCTCATTCAGAGCCTGTCTGTCTCCTTGGTAGACCCCAGGGTGGTCTCTCCCCAGCCAGTAGCCATCCTTCATCTCTGCTTGCCAGGACTTATCAACTAGCTATAAGGCACATCAAATAATCTTAGATTTAAACATCTGTCAGTTGGCCAGATGCAAGCTGATAACCTGTCCTCATATAATATATCAATCCATTATGCACGTGGTTGATTCTTTACGACTCAAACTCCACGATAAGGACAGAAACAGTACAACCTGTACATCAGTACTCTCCACACTTGATATGTCTGCTACACATGCTGATGATTTTGACCACATCAGTACTGTGGATGCATATATACAGTATACAAAAATTTGGCACCAACCTGAGGCTCCACAAACCACCTGCTCTCCCTTCCACCTCCATTGCTGGGCTGGAAATAATAGGCAGAGTAGACAGCAATACGATGGTTGGTGTCATACAGTGTGGCAAAGTGATACCTGGTGGTGCAAAGATAAAGTGATTTGGAGAGCAGAAGTGTTGTGATGTGGAAAACTTACGGTCAAACTTAACTTTGACGAGTAAAAGAAGAAAAACTCATTCAGCCCGAGTTGTCCTTACTGGAATGTAAAAGTTCATTGTGCACAAATCTGATATCAAAGAAGAAATCTTACGCCACACAGAATCTCATATCTATGCACGAGACAAGAGGCAGACAGTGTGTGTTACTCTGGAACATCAATAACATCGACATCTTATTGATACTTCCAGAGAGCTGGAGCCTCTCACCATAAAACATGCTAGGTGTGAAGGCCACTGAAGCCTCTCAGGTCAACAACATGTCAATGCATGAATTCAAACATCCTTATAAGACTCAGATTCAAACATGCTTGCATGGTGATAGTAATGGAAAATTGAGGCCTAAGAAATATTCAGGGTTGAAAGATAATACTTGGCAAGATAGTAGCAATAGCAATAGACAGATTTTCCCTACCTGTTGAGAAAGCGCTGACAGAGACGTGCAGTACCAGGTGTGGAAGCCCCCCACTCTGGCACCTTCTCTTTATAGAAGTATTTCATGCATTCTGGCTCATCCTGGAATAAAATAAAAAAAATAACACAGGCAAATAGGTGAACCATTTGCACAACACAGACACACATGTGCACACACAGATTTAATGTTCCTTATGATAAGGACACAAACCTGAAAACGATCCACAACGTCTGCATGTGCAGAAAAGAGGAACAAAAGGAGAGTACACAAAGTTACCAGGGTTTTCATCCTGTTCCACAGCATTGAATAAAACAGAAAATAAATGTGTGTCAATACATGTTTTATTCAACAACAGAGCTGGAATAAATACAAGCAGTAAATGTAGGTCCACTGTAACATCTTCGGCCTGCACATGAAAGAGGGTCGCTGTGTTTGTAGTGTCGTCTGTGTGTATTTCCACTCACCTGCCGGAGCACCTGTCTGCTGCCACAGCCCGCCCTGAGCAGAAGCTGGCTTTTATATATGCCTCCTCTTCACCTTTGACCTTGTTTGTCCTCTCCTATCTGAACCCCCATTGACATGTGATACTTGCGTGGGATGAACCAGGACTTGGCAGCGACAGAAAGCGTGGATGTGGATGACCAAGAGTGAGTGTGTAAAAATGGAACAGTGATATAGAAACTGCCAATATTAGCACGAGTCCCAGTGGAGTTTGTGAGAGATATGAGATAATATGAAGAGGACATTTTTAGATGTTATCACTATGACAACATTTCATATCATCCAAATACTGGACTTAATTGTAATTGCATGTTTCCATTTTCTGCTAATTAATATTTTACTCAACTCAACTTTGCTAATTTTAGTTTCTAGCTAGTTTGCAGATTAAGATTTTGGTACTTTGAGTACATATAGATGCTAATACTTTATACTCAATGAAAAGACCGTTACTGTAGCACTGCATGTACTTCTTCCACCTCTGGTTTTAAAGCCTGTTGTGTCTTCCCTGATACTGTATGAAATCATTTCCAATGCATTATTGTCTATTTTTAACTTCTGTCTAATTCCTGAGAAACAAGATCATTTTACACAGTTACTGTGAGTCAGACAGGAAGTTACAGCTTTGTGGTGATGGTGGGATGAGACATTTAAGCTGAATGCGTATGAATTTAACCACTGCATGCACTCCATTTATTAGCTCTAAAACCACAAAAGCATTCCCCTCCTGGAATATTTACAACATGTGCATTTGGCAGATTCACTAACAATTCCCTAGAAACCAGCCCTTGGTTAGGTAACACCAAGATATCTGTTCATGTGTTGTTTTTCCCACGATCACAGCACAGGCTATGTGCAAACCTGACATGTGGACTCCTCCCACGTCTCTAACTTACATTTGCTTAACACCAAACTACTCTAAATGTGATAACTCCTGGAAGAATTATTATTCTATTTGAACTCGCTCCACGTGCCCAGAGGGGAACGAGTTCAGCTCCAGAGCAGCATTTCTGGAGCTTGTGAGGTGATCTGCATCCTGCTCAAAGACACACCAGCAGACTGGAGGCTTGATCTTATGGAGACCTCCCAAAATGAAAACATGTTGTACATCTCTGTTCCAGTGTGCGATGTTTTATTCAGCAGTTGTTTTCAGCTATCATGCTTACATCATGGTCTGAGGTTACTCATGTGACTTGTGGATCACCACAGATGTCAAGCACAGACACACACGCAAAAAATCAGCATCTTCTTTTTAATTTGAGTCCCCAAAATCTTCTTCTTTTAGGAAAAATGCACTCTGCTGGATAAAAATGTCTTCAATTAGTACCTCATGTAACCCTCTGCAGGTTAAGGATCTCCAATTCAAAAATCAAGAATGCCTCCCTCTTAAGGAGAAACTTCACTAGATCACTCCTTTATACCCTCTCAGTTTTTATATATTTAAGGAAAATGTCTTCTAAATAGATCTTTTTTTTGTAAAGCACTACCTTTATGCTCTGCTATTCTGCATTTTAACTCCCTCCAGTGGTGGAAAGTAGTGAAGATACTTGTCCTTAACCTAAATCTTTTCTTTTCATTTCACCTTTTCATACTACTTTCCTTTAACTTTTCACTGGCAACTATTTCGATAATCATTGAAGTCATTTTTGATGCAAAGACATTTTGTGGTTCCAGTCTCCTTTTCCTTTTAATTATTACAATTTATCATGATTAATTTATAGGTTTGGCCCATTTGTTAGATAAGAACAAACAGTGTGAAGGCGTCACTTTAAGCTCTGGGTAATTGTGACAGCATTTCTCTTTTTCTTTCTGAATCTTTACAAACCAAACGGTCAATAAATGGAGAAAATAACCAGCAGATGAATCCATAAGATAAACAGTCACTGGTTGCAGTCCAATACAAAATAGCTCAAAATGAGCTCCACCTTGGCCAACTGCAGTAACAGTAAAATGCATGTGATTATTAGTAATGATTTAATATACAGCAGGGTAACAGTCACAGTGGCCATTTTTCTCTACTGAATACTTTTCATACTTTTAGTACATTTTCCTGATATTACAGTCATATAATTTTGCTTCAGTAAGCTTTTAAATGCAGGACTTTAACTCATAAGAGATATTTTGGACATACATGTGTACCTAAGTTGTGTTGTTACAATGTGTGCGTGTCCCACATTTATCATTATAATTTCCATGTCTGAAATGGGATAATTACCGTTTGTGAAGTTTTCTGTTTCACTGTGTGTGCATTCCTCTCAAAATAAATCTTGGCTTTTCTTTGCACAGGTTTTTCTGTAAAATCTGCCAGTTCTGTCTTTTTCAACAGTGTTTTTTTTTTTTTTTTTTTTTTTATCATTATTATGACACAGCTCCAACAGTACACATATATACACCGCAGCCACAACAATACCTGACCTAAGTCAAGCACATGACATACTTGAAGAGATTGAAAACTTCACTTTATTTAATCAGAGACAAAATTGGTCTAGCCTCGCAATTAGGTTAGGTTCAGAAAGTCTGAAGAATTGTTGGGGACTGATATTTAAAGAGGTCAAAACTCCAGCAACACTCGTAGTTGAGTCACGATCAGCTCATACTGTACTTAAAGATGATAAAGAATGGCTGAATGATAAAAGTGATTACTGCTGTTGCCAGGCAACAAAATCATCCTGGATCTAAAGTTCTCCTTGGAAAATTAGAGGTCGCTTAAAATTGGAGATAGTAAACGGACACTGCACTGTGACAATGGGTTTCCCTTCAAGCATCAATGTATTCTAATAAAGTTATTGCGTATTAGTTAAAAAGTGGCCAGCTGAAGGCTGAATCGTATCAAACTGGAATAAGAGGCCGGTGGAAGTCAGCAAAAACACAGAAAATAGGGATAAGATAAAGTGAGGCTGTATTTAATCAGCCTTGTGTTTTCCCATTACTTTGCTGACATTCATTTTTTTACATTAACCAATCAGTGTAAATCTCACAGTACATGGCTGCAAGACAGCACACAATAATGTAACTGTGTTTGCTCAGGCTAATTGCTTTAATACTAATATAGGAAATAAGTCAACATAGTGCTTAATGATCCATATTTGGCTGTCAATCCAATTTTGGATGTAAATAGCGAAAACATCCAGAGAGGGAAGAAAAGGCAGCCAAACTAAAGACTCAGATAATCATTAAAACATGGGACAGAACCCAAAGCACTGGATTTATAAGACTTTGTAAACTGTTGTTGAAAGCATGCAATTTCACACAGCAGCAATAAAACAAATGAACAGCATATGAAATCACAGACAACACTCAGCTTTGCAGTTTTTATTTGTTTTCTCGCCTGTGTCATTAAGTTTTAATTAAAAAAATTGTGACTTCCTCCTTTCTCTTTGCATACATTTGACTGATGTGGAACAGGTAAAGCAAGTTTTGCTTTCTCTATTTGCATTGGGTAAAAGACAGATGTTGTTGCTATGGTCTGCCTCTAGGCTGCAGTGTTGAATTATGATTTCAAGTTCACCTTTGAAATCTGTTTCTTCTTTTGAACACCGTTGCATTGCAGATTATTCAAGTGTTTATCTACCTGGAAAGCACTCTTTCTGCAGACTGATGGTCCAATCACTGACAGGCTCTGTTATCAACACTCAAAACAAGTAAATTACAGTTTTGTCTCAATAAATGGCTTCAAAGCCATGAAACACCTTCAAAGTGAGGATTGTGGTAGATAATCATTAAAGGTGACACTCTGAATGACAAGAGAATGTATTGAACCACCACCATGATGGATTTTAGTAATGTCTTTTATGTTTTTGATTTGGCCCTGAAGTTAATTTGAGTGGACTGCATCTTTAATTGACTTGAATAGCGCTTTGTCGCTTAAAAAGATCACAGGGAGTTGGGTTCCCCAGACACAGATTTAGTCTAATCCTTGACTCAAAAGCATCTTCAGTCTGTCTGTCAATGAGAGGGAACTCAGCGTGGTTCAACAGGAAAGCTGTATGTGTGAGAGACTATAGGCCAGGAAGCAAAAATCACTGTTTAAAAGCTGTTGAATGGCACTTGTGAGCAATTTTGTCTCTTATGTGTCCAGGATCCTTTGTTTGTATTGATCTTGGTCACTTGATTGATTAGCTGGTTAGACTGTAACTTAGCCAATGTGATTGTTAATTGCTTTTTGTCTCTCTGGTTACATAGATCCCATGTGGATAGTGAAGATTATTGTTGTTGGGGGATTATGTTAAGTAGTCGGCATTTTAATTTGTCACAGGATGTGGACAGATGCACCAACCGCAAAGTTCTGTTTGGGGTCCTTGAGCCCTCTTTAAAGGCTCAGAAATATACTGTTTTATCAGCATGATGCTCCATTATTGCTAATAAACTTGATTTTGAACTGATGATTTTTAGCTCTATTAGAGAAAATGGTGTATTATTCCTGTTTGTGAACCCAGAAATCTGAGCTGAAAAATAAATGGATTTTCATCCACTCTTTATCTGTGATTGGTGTTGACAGTAGCGCAGCTCGACCCTCCCAAATCCTAAATACAGTGAGTCTGTTTTGATATCTTTTATGAAAGTTTTAAAACGGTGCGTGAGGTAACAAACTGTACTTTTCTTTGCCTTTGAAAGATTTTTTGGGGCAAACGAAAGGAATATCTAGTTGTCTATATGAGGTGTACAAAATGAATTAAAACAATACTTTAGGGTATTAAGGTATTTCTGTATTTGTCACTGTCATCACACTTGCAAACCCAGTTTGTTGCAAGCTGAGCTGTTGCCTCTTTTGTGTTTTAATGTGGTCAGAATGTGAAAAGATATTTCCAGGTTTCCATCCTTCCATTTTCTATGCTGCCGATCCCTTTCAGGGTTGCGGGGGGGCTGAAACCTATCCCAGCTGTCAACGGGCGAGAGGCAGGGTACACCCTGAACCGGTCGCCAATCGATCGCAGGGCACAAACAAACAACCATTCACACTCACACCTAGGGGCAATTTTACAGTCAACAGTTAACCTAATGAGCATGTTTTTGGTCTGTGGGAGGAAGCCGGAGTGCCTGGAGAGAACCCACGCATGCATGGGAAGAACATGCAAACTTCACACAGAAAGGCCTGACCCAAGAATTGAACCGGCAACCTTGTTGCTGTGAGGCACGCGCACTACCTGATGCGCCACCGTGCAGCCTTTACAGGTTTCCATTATTTTTATTTGTATGTAACAACGGGGTCTGTGAGGAGGTAAGGTTTAATAATCAATTTTGGGGGGAAGCTTCTCTCATCAACAATGTCACCAACACAGCAGAATGTATCAGGTGGCATTTGGCAAAACATGCACATTTTTAATACTCCATGTGATTTAACGAAGTGCATTACACTGGTCTTCATATTGTTGTCCAGTCGGAGAAGATTGGAGGGACTGGGTGGAAACACTGAAGTAGTTCTGGTACAATCTGACTGCAGTGCTGCTGAGGAGGCAAAAAGGTGAGACTGCATCTTTCCACACACTTACCTCTCTGTCTGCTCCAAGGACAGATGGCCAGACACACATCTCAGCCCAGACAGAAGAGGGAAAGAGAGGAATTCAATCACACACTACAGAGCACCCCTCCACCCCCCACCCCACCCTAACCCCATTTTCCAATATCTTCTCCCCCAGCACTCCTCCCCCACTCTCCCTTTATCATTTTCTTCATTCTTTTTTTTTCATCTTTTTAAGTCGCTTCATTTCAGATGCATTCATACATTTCCAATATCTTTATGTATGAGTCTGTCTCCCTCCTCCTCCTCCTCCTCCTCCTCCTCCTCGCCTCCCCTTGTCCATCCCTTCCCTCCTCCTCCCATTGTCTCTGTTTCTCTCTCCCTCTTTCTTTCTCTTCCTCCCATCCTCAACCCTTCTTATTACTCCCTCCTTCTGTCTTCCTTCCTCTTTTCCTATCTTCCTCCCTTCTTCCCTCCCTCCATCCCATTACTGTAATCCATCACTCTTCCATCAGCCACCATGCAAACAGGCCTCCTGGTTACCATAGCAACCACCTCCGGCCCGGCAGTGCGCAGCCCTACTCTGATTGGCTGGCAGGGCCTAGGCAGTCTCAGTCTGTCTGGGAGATGTGGTAATTGGCTGGGAAGTCACACATACACACACACACACGTACACATGCACACACAAACACACACACACACGCACATGCACACACACACACACACACACACACACAGGCACACACACACACTACATACACATAGTACAGTATTCCCACACTGACATACAGTATACACATCCTCGCACATGCACATAAACACCCACACACAAGCACACTTGTGCTTACTCTGTGCTTAAATAAATATACATACTCATATTCTATTGGGTATTGAATGGAACACACACACACACACACACACACACACACACACAGGAAACCCACACACACACACACAGGAAACCACACACACACACACACACACACACACACACACACACACACACACACCTTGCATAAACATCCTCAGAGATATGAAAGGGAGACTGGGGTCAGAGTAATGAACCTCATAAGAAGATATGGGCTCTAGGCTGTGTGTGAATGCGCATACTGTACAGTATGTGTGTGAAAGTGCATGTTTGTGTGCACGCATGTCTGAGTGTGTGTGGCACACGGCCGTTTGTGTGGGTTTCTGTATGCACGGGATGGAGGGGGTTGGGGGGCTGTGCAGGATTTTGGATAAGGTTGGAGCTCTGCCAAAGGATGGATGGAGGAGTTTTTTCAGAGCATATTGTTAAAAATACCTATATTCCCCCAAGGAACCAAGTGTGCACTAGTTTTCAGTTTTCTTGCTTCTGGAGGGAAGCAGGTAAGGGAAAAAATGGAATTGTTGATCAGCTTGACTTCACCCTGCTGCTGTTGCTCAGCCAGGTCTGGCCAACACAGCAGCTATGATGAATGTCTCATCTCCAGGAATACATCACAAATAGCAAAACTGTACCTGCCCTGAATAGCAAAGTGTATTCTCTTCTGCAGTGTTGTTCGAAAACAATTGCAGACAATGGGCCTCTTTTGTCCCCTATTCCCAGTTTTTCAGGCCAGCGACGGCAAAACAATGCTGTCCCTTAATCTTTTGTCAAGTCACAGTCAATTTGTTCCTTTTTCAAACAGATGAAAAGGTTAGAATATTTTTGGAGTGCTCTGCAAAAAAGAAAAAGAGGGTCCCAGTGAATGTGTTTTAACCGTGAAGTGTATTTAAATTGGAAATGATAATTAGCTATTCAGGTTTTGAAAACTGACTTTGAACACACTGCTTTGATAGATTGTTATCTGCCCAGTGAAAAGGAGAAAAAAATGGATGCCGTTGGCCTCAGCTCCCAGCCCACAACAAAAACTGCATGTGAGGGAAGAATTGTGTGGGCTAGAAAGTCCCCCCCCACCACCTGAGAAAAAAAATGGTTAAACTGACAAGTAAGCTGCCCTAGTTGGCAACAATACAGACAACCAGACGAGCAGACAGACTGACTGACTACTGTCCAAAAACACACAAATATTCAGTGATTTATAACGCAGGAACTAGAGCAAATAAATGCACACACGCACGCGCGCGCACACACACAATGTCAACACAAAGGTAGAGGTCATTTTTCAATCTCATCTTTTAATGGAAAAAAATGAGTCGAGGGAAGAGAGAAAAAACTGGGTAAATTGAGAAAGTCGGATGAATTCACAGAGAATGACTGACAGCAGTGATGACAGCAGTGCGGTCACAGTCCACATTTCAAAGCATTCCCAGGTACCAGACAGAGAAAGAGAGAGAGGCAGGGGAGGGACCGGAGCGGGGGGTTAAAAAATGTCCAAGAAGATTTGATCTTCCTCTCAAGGTAAAAAATACAAATTAAAAACTCATCTTTATCCAGTGTTCTTTACAACAGACAATCACGTTGAAAAAAATGTAAAGATTAGAAATAAAAAGTGCACCCGCACTCACACACACATACTTACAATTGGTTTCTTATTTTTGGGAAATGAAAAAAAAGTGCAAGCAAGATCACAGAATGACAATTTACAAGAGAGGCCTCGAGTGGCCCAAAGTCCCAACCCTCTGATAGCACCACCCAACAGCCTAAAATGGGGGGAGATGGCGATAATGGCATCAACTTGTTTGACCCCTTCCCCCACCCCCATCACCACCACCACCGCCTTAGTCTGTCCATTTGTACAAAGGGAAGGCTCAAGGTTCATTGAATAATCACACTGATACCCTTCCACAACCCCAACATGGCTTCCCCACCCTCCCTAGACAGTACAATCAAAGTTAGTTTGACTCCACCATGCTTCTCCTATTAAGTGCCACAAAAGCTCCCAATATAAAGTCACCATTGACATCATCACCATCGCCCACCTGCCACACAAGCATTTACACTATTTTCAGTCTAGTGACCATCATCAACATCCATTTCATCATCAAACACACGCTCATATATATGATGTTAGCTCTCATTGGTTAATGGAAATAAAAACATTTTGATTGGATACTACTGCTTGCTTGGCAAATACAACACTTAACATACTGTATAATGAAACAGCATTCATCTTTGTCCAAGTGCCTTATGTGAAATGTGTGCACTCAAGTACACTCTTGTTGTAATCTGAATCCTCTAGCAGTGCTGTGCCATGCAAGTGGTTCCACTGGGAAGAAATGTCGAATAAGTCTCTATTTTTTTCACTTTGCTTTCCTCTGACCTTCCAGTAATCATAAGTGGTTATACACACACACACACACACACACACACACACACACACACACACACACACACACACACAGAGGCATAAACACACAGAGCAAAATGCAGCCACGCTGTGCAAAAATGTGAAAAGACAGATTACAAACCCGAACAAGGAAATCAACAGGGAATGAACTTAAGTTAAAGGTTATTTCTCATCATTATTTAAAAAAGCAATACTGACAATATCAAAATATGAAAACAGAGACATTTCTGGTGTCATTCATGCATCAGTGGAGTTACATTGAGTTGAGGGCTAGCACAGTATTTGCTCCTAATGTCTTTCTGTATCAGATAGCAAACGCAATTACGGTTTAGGTACATTCTCACAAGCCATCTGATCTTGCGAATTTCCTTTTAGGGACATGATGCAGCATTGAAAATGAGATGGTCATTTAAACCGAAACCAACCGAATTCGTCCTGTTTCATACTCTGATATGTACACAAGAATATGAAATACTGTGTGAAATGGCAATGTGTTGCCCTTAATTCAATCCCCTATTTACAGCTATTGTCTCCAAGCTTAAAGCTCACGCATCATTGGATGGATGCCTTCTCTTTACTGTCAAATAATTCAGAAATGTTGACAGCATCCTCCTACATGCAGCACTCGCACTTCAACTATCTTGTAATGTGCCCGTTAAAGTTGCCTTGAGAGGTCCAGTTAAACTGGAGGAGGATAACATCATGGGCATTTGGGTTAAAAGCGCAAGCTCACAAAAATGCATGCTGGTTTGATTAATCCCATTAAAATACAGCCTTAACATTTGAGCTTGGTCTTCAAGTGCTGATTCATTACACTGTCTTGTAACATGCAGAGCAGACTGGCAGATAGCAGAACAACATCTTCTCTTACCAGTGTTTCGCTCTCTCACGAAACAGCTGGCCTCATGTTTTGCAGGACACAAAGGTGATAAAAACATCTTGTTTCACTTGGCGAGGAACAGAGCTGGCAGGCCAGTAGGCTAATTCAGCTCGCCACTTGACTTTGACTTTGACACCAATGGCTTGGTACCCTCACCAAGAGTTTGAGTGTGCACGTTAGCCAGTGTCAAACAGAAGCAGTGGGCTTTGCAATATTTTCGTTATTTGAAGATGGACCCCAGGAAGAGATCCCAATAAATAAACAGATCAAATATTTTGGTGATAGTATGACTGTTTGGATCTAACTATAAAGAGGAGAAGGGATTAAGTCACAGGAGTGGTTTAATGTCTGTTCAAGGCAAAAAGGGTTGAGTGTTTGATCCTAAAAGGACATATTTGGGTTGAGTATTGCTTTAAGCTACTAACAAAGAGCTTAGCGTCTCTGCAAACATAAAATCAATGACCCTCAACACAGTCAGTGTGCTGTGGTGATATTTATCCAGGAGTTGTGCAGTGAAATCAGAGAGTTGAAGAAGAAACAGGAAAAAGGAGAAGTGTCGTGCTTGGGAATAAATTAAATGCAGATTTCACTGTGAAGTTAATGATTTCAGTGGCATTAAATTTGGTTAGGAGGTTGTGACTTTTGAGGAGACAAAACTCTAATGTTTGGTAAATGCACTGGACAATTTGACATTGTGGGGAATTCTCATGTCTGTCTGATAAACATGAAGCTACAGCCAGGACATGGTGGTTAACTCAGCATTAAGACTGAGAGTTGGGGGACACAGCTTGCCTGACCCTGTCCAAAGGCAACAAAACCAACCTACCAGCAACTCTACATCTCACTAATTAACACATTATATCTTGTTCGTTTAATCCCTACAAAATGCAAAGGTTAAAATGACACAGTATGGTTTTACAGTGGATTATCTGGCAGATTATTTCTTGGCCGGGCACAATGGGTCCAGCACATAACGTCTGTAAATGTATAACGTTCTTACAATTTGATTTTTGTCTATATCCCAGAATGTCAAACTATGTCTTTAACACTTGCTGACCTTGATTTAGGACTTCACTGCCAAACTTGACACTTGTGACTTGCAAAACAACAACATTGTCCCGCCTCTGTCAGAATGCCTGAGCAGGAAAATGCTGACTTCCCTTACATTCACATTACCTTCGTGCTACTCAGATCCTCTCACAGAGACTCCCTAGCATGGAGCTAGCTACAATTACTGTAGTGCTCAGATAAACTCACACAAACAGACACACAGTCACACACACAGAGTTTAAAACACACCCAGTTTGGCCAAAATAGTTCATATCACAAACACATTATTGCGAATTAAGTGTGCTTTCTTTTCAATTTCAATCAAAAGTTTTTGTTAAAAACAATTGAAATAACAACATGCAAATGCAAAAAAACAAATAAAAAAGGAATCATAAAAAAGGACATTTTTAGGCCTCTGCATGGGCCAGACAAAGATCTGCATTGTCCACACATCAATCCTACATTCTTAACAGACAGATGATACACACCAAGCACCAGGAGCGTTTCAGTCTTGCATTGGCTTCACAGTCATTGTTTCATAGAGAGGAAGGGCAGATAAAGGTCAGGTAAAGGAGTTGTGAGAGATGCTAAGTCTAAAATTGTCATTTTAAAATATGTTTGATCAGAGATAGCTGATTAGAGAAAAATCCATCTCTCTCTTATCCGAGGATCGCGTCCGAACACTGAAACCCTCAGTGTCGGCCCCATAATGCATCATTAATTTGTGGAAACCACATGCAAGGAGAGAGGACATGGTGAGGTCAAAGATGGTCTGAGTTCCTTACCAGATGCTCATTGTTTGCCAGTGAGGGGAGTTTTCAACAGTGTGTAGCTTGAGAATCAGTCTGAATTCTGTACAATTCATTCCCCTCTGAACTGCACAGGGCAACGAGCCCTGCAGACAAGTAACGGAGCAGAGTTCAGCGTCTCAGCCCTGCCGTACACAGAAAAGGACAGAGGGAGTAAATGAAATTTTGGTTAGGTGTATATTTCACAGTTAGCTAACACTGAAACATACTGCTCCATGGTTATCCAGGGTCTTCCATGCCCTGTCCTCGGCCTAACACCTATCCATCTTATTAATTCTCACTCAGTACTTGACTGAGTTGCAGCTGAAGATCATTAGGGCTCTTCAGAGGGCCCTTAAGAGGGTTCCTGTGGAGTAGTATGCCTCTGAAGTGCCCTTGGCAGGCTGGAGTGTGTGTCTCGCTGGCAAACTTATTGCCAGCTGATGAATTCCTCTGTTGAGACAGAGCGGGGTGGGGGTGGGGGTGGGGGGGTCAGGTCAAGCACATCAGGGAATGTGAGTGACACAAAAAGACGGAGGTTGGCTCGCCGCTGGACAGACGTTCAAGAATGGTGTGGCGCTGTGGGTGGTGCGTGCTCAGTCGTGTCAAAGGTCACCGGGGCGGATTGTAGAGGAAGTGGCAGCGAGTGGATCAGAGGATGGGGGGGGGCAGCTGAGGCACAGAGAGGGGTGACGGAGAGGTGGTCTGGGAGAGGATGAAGGGCCGAGAGGATGAGGCGCAGCTCCACAGATTAAGTGAGGGTGATGTAGGCTGAGGCCTTCTCCTTCAGTTGTCTCAGACACAGATGACAGCTCCAGCTCCCTGCACAACACACACACACACACAGAGTTCAATCACTGCTATTGTAAAGCCTGGTGGATTAATCCTTCATTTTAGACAGAGCGTTAAGTAATACTGTAAATTAAAGCTCCATGTTAAAACACCACATGCTGTGCCTGTGGTTCCAGGATGCAGGGGATTTGACAACTAGTTTGATTTGGATTTGAGCACGGGATTTGTGACATTAATTAAACATCAAGTGGAGATGGATGTTAAAATGCAACTCTCAACCTTTCCACTTCAAAGTGTGTGCTGTAATGTGCCTAAAGGTGTCCTGTGAGCATTAAACGCAGCAGAGTACGTACAAAACTCTGTTTACCATCGATGCGAGCGCTCAGGCAGATCTCTTCTTGATCCTAAATGTAAAATAATAACAGACTCCAGCTGAATGTCAGAAATGTTTCTTGTAAATCAAAAGTGTTGCATGTGTGGGTAGAGCATGACACTGTTAGTGAGTGTTAAACACAAGTGGCGCTGCTACTGTATGTTCAGACAAGTGACACTTTTGCCATGGAAACAGATTATCTCTTCGACTACTCATTTCCATGACGACGCCATCAAACATCCTGAGGCAGCCATCTTATGTGTAGTTGGCAGATTTTAGAGGACTCGAATAGATGTGGCCGCTCCATTTCTGTGATGCCAGCCACGCCGTCAGGACCATTCCTGCCTCGTGCATTTCGATTAAAGATGCACCCACAAACAGATGCAGATTCATAAGGAGGCCTGAGGGTTTCGTGTGCATTGACTACCTAAGAGGGACTGTTTTGACTGCAGGTTTCACTCCCCGTGTTTGTCTCCCCACCTACGACACAGACAGTTACATAATTCTGCACAAACAACACAAATGTTCTCAGATTAGGCTGCTTTGGGCTGTGCAGTCTGACCACATACTCGTCTGCAAATTGAAATGTAGTCCTTGATATGAGCACTTCTGAGAACACCAGGTATGCAGTATCTCCCAATTATAATGCCTGCATTCGTAGTATTGTGATTATACATACCCTCTGGTGGTTCAGACATGGGAGGGCTCAGACAGTACATGTGGTAGCCTCTGTCACAGTCATCACAGAACAACAGCTGGTCCTGGAACAGAGAATATTCACATAAACAGATGTTATTACGTGGGGACAGATTTGAAAATCAAAGCTGAGGACACAAGAGCATGTATAGTACTTGAAGATATGAATATGTCTAACTTTAAATCAAGGGTTTGAGGTGTGATACACATGTCGCTTGTTATTTTTTGAACTGATAATCCAACTTCCCTTCATAGAAATAGCTCTTTATTCTCTTAAACACGGGCTTCTGCGACTTCCAGCTCGATAATACATGAATAATCTGCACTGTGACTTTATTATCCAAATACCTGCTTTTATTCAGCATCTATTCCTGGTTGACATCTATGTATCTTTGAAAATCTCTCATTGGTTTAAGTCTCTTTCATCCCTGTGAGGGCTCAAACCGTCATGCACTCCAGACTGTAAGACGAGTGAATCTAAACGAGCTCCTGGACCAAAAAGCTGGTTCCTTCGAGGGCAAGCAAACTTGCTTTGTCTATAAAAGACTGTATAAATCATAAATAAGGCTTCCCAATATCATGTACTACAGTATGCACTAGCAGTATATTATGTGTGTGTGCATGTGTGTAGCCGCCACATGTGTTTAGAGTTAACATGTAGTATAAAGTGAGATCCTACGTCGTTCTCAGAGGTGCCACACAGACTGCAGGACTTGCACTCGATGCACTGCCAGCGATAAGTCCTCACCGCTGCCGTCATGTTCACTGTGAACTGCAGACAGGACGGATGGCCTGGGTGCACACACACACACACACACACACACACACACACACGCACACACATATATGCACACCCCCACACAATGTTTTTCACCATCTCTTCCTGTACTTTCAGGACAGTTATCCATCATCTACGACTCTATCTATCCATCAGTCTGTTTGCTTCATGCCAGTGATGCATTTATATTTGAAGGATGATAAAAACAGCCATGTGTGTAACATTCGTGAACATTGCATTTCATGAGATAGTACAGCAGGCAGCAGTTTTCACGTGTTTACATTAAGAATCTAAACTTTTGGTACAATTATAACATTTAGCAAAACTAAAGTAACATAATTTTTTTTCAGTCATCTCAGAATAAATTCTACCTTAAGCTCACTTTTGATTTGATCTAGAGAACTACAAAAGACGTTCAGTAAACCTGGTGACAAATTCCAAAACAACAATTTTGGAACATGAAAATAAAAATGGCCTTTTTCCACTGTAATATATTCTGTTTCTCTTCCTGCCTTATTATTACAGTTTTTCCCAGTACTTGCTGTTACATGATCGTGACAACAGAATTATTATTATGTCATACTCATTTCCTGACCTTTATTTGTCTTTTTTGTGGGTGGTTATAAACAAAAGGACCATACCAATGTTTTGCATGCTGCAGCCCATTCACTACAAATCACGTACATCTTTTTAGTTCTGTTTTTTTTTTATTATTTTTCAGATGAAAAGAAACATGTGGAGAAAAATATATATACAGTACATGCAATCAAGTAATAAATACACAAAGTCGGCACCATATGCACTGCAATCTCTGCATGTATACATATAACCAGAATATACAAATACAGCCCATACCAAAACAAAGGGACTCATAATGGGAAAAAATCATACAACCATATTTAAAAAATCATACTTGAACTCTACTCCAAGAAAACTGGTTGTTGGCCATTCACAACCAAAATACATACTGAGGGAGACCATTCAATCACAAACTCATCTAAGGTCCTTGTAGTACATGAGAAATGGCCCCAGAAGAAGAAATAGACAATGGTTTATAATATCACAAATGAAAAGCAGGTTGTTGTACAACAAACCAGGACTGAAAGGCGTGCAGCAGACAGGATTTGAAATAATTTTGTGTTTTTAGGCCAGACAAGAAGGTCACACCAAAAGGTTACATTTCATTGAATCCATTCATATTTTAATGCCAACAAAATGCCTTTGTTTGACATCACTGTGATCGATGGACATGACCACGTGAAAAATAAAAGTGCCAGACTAAGCATGAAAGTTCATTCCTGACCTTGAAAACAGGCAAACAGTGTTTGTGCACCTCTGGCATACTGCAGAACACGTATCATCATATTTATTGCATATACTGGGAGCCACATGCAATTTGTTAAATTGTGTTTTATTATATTTTATTGTCTATCTTTTAGTCTTGATCTTATACAAAACTTTACAAAATCCCAAACCGTGTTCCCAACTATGTATTAAGTGTTATCATTCATGACAAATTGATTATACTGTATGCACAATAGCACTTTCTTATTGTGTTTTGATGCTTTCAAAATAAACTTTCACAGTGGATTTGAATTCCTGCCACTCTTACACCTCTCAAGCAGCAACAGAAGTGCGTTTGATGAGAGAGACATTCTTCTTGCACAGAAGACTTTAGTACATTTTACATTATAGCCACTGTTTTCTAAAGCATGTCATATTGTTTAAGAAGGTTTAATCTGTTGTCTAACTTTCAGGCAGTCAAGGGTTTCTATTTCTTTCCAAACAGGAGAAATAATCAACTTGCAGAGAACAACTTGAGAAAAGGCAGCGCATCACGGAGAAGTATGTAGCTGCTAACTGGCAATGCAGTGCAGACTTTTTCAATTAACCTGCACTGGCAGCTACAAAAAATGCATGATTTACACAAATGAAAGTAAGCATGAATTTCATTTTTATGTACGGTGGCCTTTAAGGACAATAACTCACCAAAGAAACACCTCTGTTTAGGCTAGTGTTCAGTTAATTGCCCACACATGAGGTGATGCTACCTACCTTGTTAGCTAACTTTAATGAGTTAGCATTATCAATGTTACTTAACTACCTGTGTGTGTGTGTGTGTGTGTGTGTGTGTGTGTGTGTGTGTGTGTGTGTGTGTGTGTGTGTGTGTGTGTGTGTATATATAACTATATATATAATAACGTCTATGCCTGCACTTAATGTATTTTGTCCTTCAGGGCCACCATAGTTAAAAAAAAATGCTATAGTGGGTTAGTTTCAAGCCTCTACAAATTGGTTTTCAAATGTAGTAAAAAATGTAAACCAATGGCTGCCTGGAAGGTAAGAAAAATACCTCAAAAATGTAAAACAGTACAGCAAATGGCTTTTAATAAGGTTAAGTATGTTGTACATGATTTGTAGTAGGCTAAAACAAAAAACACTGGTATGGTCCATTTTAAGGTAACATCAATTGAAACTTGCATTTACAGTATTTATATAGTAAATACCAAATCTGTACTCAATAAATGATACATTTCAAAATTGTGCATCAACAGAGGACCGCCTTCCTCCTGCCAATCATCCCCTTCAGCGGAGCCCTACCTGAGCGTCCACAGTCCGCACAGGAGATAAGGTCTTCAGGACAGCCGGTCTTCTTTGAGCCTCCGAGGCAGAAGTCGCAGTAGCCGTTGGCGATCACTGAGCCGTCTGCTGCTTTCTTGGCTGGAAGAAGAAAAAGAAAAGAGAAGCAGGTAAGGAAGAGTGGGACTTCAGCTTGCTCCTGCCTAGGCTCTTGGAAAAGGGGAATGGAGAGTGTAAACTCATTCAAGTCAGTGTTATGAAATGTTGCCCTGGAGTGAAGGAGAGGTGTCAATCTCTAGACAGTGGAGAGGGAAAGACTGTAAAAGTCGGATCAACAGAGCGGCCATCACCAAAGTGTGCTGAGACAGAGAAAACATTGTCGACAGAGTACTGTCTAACAGAGAGTGATCAGAGGTAAAGTGCTGAGGTGTAAAAACAAAGAAGAAGAAAGGAGATGTGTACGTAAGTCCCTGTTGTTAGACTGTACGGCATCCCAGCTGGGCACAACGCTCTGTCTGCCTCTCTCTCTTCTTCCATCTGTTTGCTTTGGTGAAAACAAGCACCGGCGCAGGCCTGCGCTGGAGCCTGGGACTCACCGAACCCCGGCTCACCCAGGAAGAGGGAGCGGAGAGCCGGGGGAGCACAGAGAGGGATGTCCACTGGGAGCCCCTGGGGCCTGGAAAATATTGTCAGGAGTGAAGGAGTTGGAAGAAGAAAAGGAAGCGAAGAAAGACGGGAGAAGTATGAGTGAGTGTGTGTGTGTGTGTGTGTGTGTGTGTGTGTGTGTGTGTGTGTGTGTGTGTGTGTGTGTGTGTGTGTGTGTGTGTGTGTGTGTGCTGGGAGGTTGCTGGGACAGACCTGCCTTCATGCTGAGCGTGGCGAGGCGAGCGCTCCATGTGAAGCCGTTTCATAATGATTAGTAACAAGAGAGAAATTCCCCCTGCCTGCCTGAGTGCTGCATATATATGTGTGTGTGCGTGTGTGTGTGTGTGTGTGTGTGTGTGTGCCTTACACATCTACCCCCACCCCTCATTCTTCTGTCTGTCCTACTGTTGGTCTGCCTGCCTGTCTGCCTCCTGCCTGACTTACTGCTGTTGATTGCATAATCACTTTAATGGAAGCAATCACATAACCACTGCAGCCTCTTTTGTATGTGCGCTTACTTCTTGAAGATGTAATGTACTGGACGGGTCTTTCGCCATGACTCACCAGACAGGACAGAGCCACAGTGAATACAAGAGAGCGGATTACTCAGGTACACACTCACACACATACATAGGCATGCACAGAACGCCATCCGTCCTGCAGGAGAGACAAAAGATAAGCACACACAGGCAAGCAGACAGACAGTGCTGTAGGTGATACTGTGCATGTGTTCACATGAGAGACCGAAAGAGGTCATTAATCCATCCATTTCTGGGTGGAGTCTTGTTTGGCCGGAAGGGGAGGGGGGTATGAGTAGAGGGTGAATTGGATGGAGGGTGAGAAGGGAGGGGGTGAGAGAGATTGGGTTTCTACTCCACAGGGTCTGGCTTTAATCCTCTGAGAAATAATAAATAAAAAATAAAAAAAAAAAACTCTCTGATCAGGATGACAGACAGACAGACAGACAGACAGACAGACAGACAGACAGACAGACAGACAGACAGAGCACAGGGGGAGGGGGGGTGAATGAAAAGCTGTACCTGCTACTGCAGAATTCAACAGGAGCACGCTGAGCATAAACCATAAGCAAGAGGCTGTCAACTGAACTGGAAGAGGGAAACATATATGGGACTTTACTGCAAGGCTGTGTGGTGCAATGATGAATACCAAGGTGGACAGACTAATGTAGCAGCTAGAGTTGGGGATCAACCATCAACAGAAGTAATAATCAAATGTACTTATAAATACACTCACTACCAGGACGTCCACAGGGATGTTCAGTGCTACAGATTTACTGTGAGTAAGATAAAAAAGGTGGATATACTATAAATACGATGCTTGCAGTTGAGCGTTTCATCACAGATGGCTCTATCCTCATAACTCTCAATAATCTCTTTTGCCAGTGATAATGTTATGAAATCTTGCTCGTGTCAGCTTTTTCAAATTATGAGTTTCATTATGAAGAAAATGACCTGCACATCATCAGGCCCATGTGTTAGTGAGTGTTGGGCAGATATGTCCTGACCTATTTTTTCCCCGTTATTAAAAATCAGTGTGGTCTCTCATACCATATAGCTGAAATGATGATATGATGATACTGTATTCTGTATAAGCACTTCCAGTGGAGTGGTGCTTTGAGTTAAATGCTAGCATCTGTGTGCTAACATGCTAACAATGACAGTGTTAACATGCTGATGTGTTGCAGGTCTAATGTTCATGTTCACTATCTTGGTTTAGTTCATGACTGTGTCTGAAATCATTACCTATTTACTACACAGTGCACTACGGAGGCCAAGAAGCCTGTTCAAGTCTGCAGTTATTTTTTTAATGCCATTATCTCGAAATTTTTTGTTCATCATTTCATTATCTGGAGATAACAAAGCTAGCTTTCTTGTGATAATGGCTTCATTTATTCTGTTATCTTGAGAAAACAGAAGACAGATCTCTTGGGATAACAAGATAATTTATCATTAGAAAATAACAAGTTTTCTCCAGATCACAGGGTCATCATCGAAAACTTGAAAATCAGCATCTGGTTCACTTGACCCCACCTGATTTAAACCTTAAAGATTACTGTTGTGACTGTCTGTGAGGATGTGGCCAGGACTGAAAGATGCAATGCAATTTCTGCCTGTGTTAGACCTTGGTTGAAGTACAGTCTGATGCTCTGATCAATAATGGGTATTCCTTAATCTGACGTTTTCATCTTAAATCAGTTGCTACAATTGACAAGACGCCAGCAAAAGAAAATGTGAATGAATGCTTGTTTCCATCCAAGACAAAATGCAATTGTTAGGAGATGGACCATCAAGATAAGCAGCAGGTGCAGTTCTCCAGTCGAAAAAACCATTATACCGCAGCAGAAGAAGAGGGTGCAACGAGCTGACATCATTAAAAGAGCACCAGTCTAACATGAAACAGTGAAAAAAATGCATGATGGAAATATGACATTTCTGTTTGTTTCATGCTTTCATGTCAGGAAGGTTACATCAGATCTGTGCGGAGCGATGAGGAGATGAAGAAACAGCTGATCAGTCGTGTGAGTTAAATGTTCCTACATCAGAATGTGTTCGAAAAAGACATTTCGTTCTCACGTAAATCCATTTTTTAAAGGAAAAAAACACCTCAAGGGAGTGCAGAAACTTTTGCAGAATTCAGGACGTCTTCTTCAGATTTTGCCCTTTCCATCAACCTTTTCTAATGCAATAATTAAAACTGAACATAAGAAATATGTTGATGGAAACACAGCTGCTAAAGTCTTGGGAATCATTTAATATCTGTACAAAATGTCCCGGAAATTCATGCACTAGCTGTTGAGATATTTCAGTCTGGACCGAAGCGGTGGATTGACTGACAATGCCATCCCTGGAGCCACACTGCTAGCATAGCATTGAATCTCACTGTATGTGCAAGCATACAGTGCAGCTACAGTAGATAAAGAGCGGAGCGATACAGGATGAGCATACAGTATATAAGTGTATTTACTTTTTTAAGAACAACACAGCCAGATGTTTACAGAGTCTAGCAGAAGGGAGCATAAAGCTGTAGAGACATATGTGGCATGCAGGCCTGGAGCCAATGCAAACACGTTTTTGTCTTCTTGTTCTGGTCAAATAAATTGCTTTTATCTTCGCTGCTTTTATTTGGGCTCACTGCTACTGATTGGGCCTCACAATCCCTGGTGGGATAAACTAGACAAGCACACATGTGGATAGCCGCACACACATTCAGGCTACATTTCATCTGTGCCTGTGTGCTACTGTTTGGTGTGTGCGTGTGCATCTCTGTTTGCCTTTGTATTCGTGCCTGTGTGCTCATGTGTGCATGCTCGGAGGCCCCAGAGAGTGAATCAGCAGGTCCTGACGCATGTGAGTGAGTCGAGGCTGCCCGCTGGCCTGCCTGCATGGAGGAAAAAACTCTATCAATGATTAAACGCCTGCGGCCATGTTTCAGAAGCCGCCCGCAACCACAGACACGCCATCGCCGGCAAAGGGACGGAGGGAGGGATGAGGACGGCGATGGAGAGAGAGAATAAAGAGGTTTGAGCTAATGAGCAAAAATAAAAGAGATGTAAGTCAGGTTGAAAACAAAGAGAGACTGAAGAAAGAAAGATGGCACAACCCAGGTGGTTCTATTCTCTTTCTCTTCCTCATAACCCCCTCGTTACTTTTACCTCTCCTCCAGTCCCTCCTTTCCCTCTCCATCCCCAAATCTTTGCTTCAGCCACCCTCCTTTCCTTCTCTTCTTTTCTTACCTCCGTATCTCCCTCCTTTACCTGACCCTCCTCTCCTCTCCCTCTCTTCTCTCCCTCCCTCCCCCCCTCTCCTCTTCCAATTACCAGGAGGAGTATGAGCAGAACCGCACACTTCACAGCTTTCAAGTGTTGGAGAGAGATCCTCCTGGGAATTATCCAGCAAGAGATGAATCCTCAAATGCTCCTCACCACCCCCCACCCCCCTCCCCGACACACACCAGCCCGTCACAATCCTTCCTCCCTCTCTGCTTATAATTTCTCTCTCCCCCGTCTCATTTCCTCTTCTTTCCTCCTCCGTGCTGCTCCTTCGTTACTTTGTGTTATGATTTTGCTCTCTGAACCGCCTCTTGCCCTGCATGCACCTTTTTTCAATTGGAGCCTTGAAGTTTCATCTCACTTTCAGTAAAATGTGTATTCTTACATATGATTTTTTGTATGCATTATTAATCTATTCAGGTCTTTAATGCAAATGCAACGTTTTGCTGGTCACAATCTGACTGAATCGTGTGTGTAAGTGGGGGAGAGCAGAGGACGATGAGAAAACAATCCTTACATTTAAATCATGCTGTCGCGTGTCACTCCTTCAGCTTATATATCCTCATCACAGTTTAATGACACAATGAACTCAGAAATGTTCAAATCTTTGCATGATTTGAAACATTTTGCAATCGTTCCACAGACACTGACATCGCTGTCCTGTGAAAAAAAACCCAAAAACAAACAAAAAGCATGAGCTTAGACAAGACTGTTCTCGTCTTTGTGGGAGCTGTCAGATAATTGAACATGTTTTTAATGGCTCATTTAGCTTCAACGCATTAAGAAACACTTAATCCTTCGCCGTTGTCTGAAAAATATAAAAATTCATAATTTCACTGGACAGCAATGCGTGCAAACTTGCACTCATTGCTTTGACAGAATAATTTAATCTTAAAATTAGGTTTATTTGAAGACAATGTGATGAATGGTGACCCGGTCAGGAGAACATTTCTTCCAGTGTACAAAAAGGGCTACACTTTGAGAAAGCACAGGAGCAAAAAAAAAAAAAAAAAAAAATTAAGAAGTCGTGACCTGATGTCTGTATCCCCATCCTGGCACTGTTCCTCATTTTCTTCCTCCCAACCTCTCTACCTCCTCCTCTTCCTCCCTCCCCTCCGTCTCCCTCCCAGACTCTGGCCTGGAATCAATACCACAGACCGACCCTGGCTGGTCGATAATCTCATCCTCTGACCGGCCACAGTTTAGTGTTTCCATCTGAGGGGAATTACCTGTGCCTCCACACACACACACACACACACACACACACACACACACACACACACACACACACACACACACACAAACAAATAGGCCTACCTGTTGACTTTTCTCCCTTTATCTTCCACCACACTTTTTACATTTTCTCATCTTTTTTCCACACTCTCTTTGCTCCCTGATTTGAAAGCATATTAAACATTTGCATTTGCTGGAACTGATTGGGATGATTTAATGTGCTTCTTTAAACTTCTATTCTGTTATGTAGACACAAATACAGCTAAGCTCAGCCACTGACAAAGAAACACAAGTTGCTGCTGCTGCTGCTGCTGCCATCACCACAAAAATACAAAAGTTGATTAATCAGGGCTGAGGCTGAGATGGGAATTAACAAGCGATGGTTGAGTGTGAATGTTTTCACTTTCAGAGTGTATCTGTGCTTCACAAACACTGAAGGTAGCAAACACTCCAGTAACGCGGGTTGAGACGGGAGGAAAGGGTGAGGATGAGGGGGGAGGTAGAGAGGTGGAGGAAGAAGGAGGAGGCAGGAAAGGATTTCAAGAACGAATGGGGCAAAAGGGAGGAAATAGAAAAACAGAGAGAGGAGGAAGGAGGAGGAGGAGAGCGACGAGGAAACACAAAGGGGGAGAGAAGGAAGGGAGGAGAAAAAAGTGGCTCCCGTTGTATCAGAGCAGCGGTGTGTGAAAACACACACTCTGCACTCCTGTCGCCTCACTGCTTAATGAGGAGAGCCTCTCAGGAGTAAGCGCACACACACACAAACACAATGAGGGCACACACACACACACACACACACACACACACACACACACACACACACACACACACAAATGAAAACGCCCACAACCACACACATACAGTAGAGTACACACTCATACACACACCACACACACACACACACACTCAGAGATTTACAACCAAGCCTTTGCATAATAACTTTTGCTGTCCAGTTTCAGTCCCATCCCCCACTTGCTCTCTTTAATGTGATGAATGAGAGTCCTTGTAACCCGTGTCCAGCCACACAGACACAGACACAGACACAGACACACACACACACACACACACACACACACACACACACACACACACACACACACACACGCACACACACTCACATTCAGTCACAAAGCAAATACGTGTACATTCACACAGACAGAGGCTCAAATGCTCAAGGAGACATCTTCAGGTTTTTTATGCAGACAAGGAGGCAGAGATGCAGTCAGATGGAAAGCGACAGTCACAGATGAAAAGTCACTGGTTTCCTTTCTGTCTCTCTCTCCATCTTCCTCCTCTCACTCTTACTCCCATCCTCTTCCTCCCTCTTCCTCTTTGCACTTTCATGCGTTCTCATTATTGCTGCTGCTCTCTCTGCCGCTGATTCGATCTCTTCTCTGCGCTTCATTGTGCTTCATTTTTTCACTTCCCTTTCCTTATTTGGTCTCTCTATCTCTCTCCTGCTCTTCCCTCTGCTTTACTCTCAAAGAGGAAATTGGAACTCTTTCCTGCAATCCATCTGTTCTCACGCTAATACTTGCACCAGTGCCATGCTCTGTTCTTTCCCTGTTTTTCCCCCATTTCTGCTCCTTTTCCATCCCTGCACACTCCAAACCTACCCCACCCCTCACCAGTACACACACACACACACACACACACACACACACACACAAGTACTACTTTCACTCATGTCCAGTCAGCAGGTTGCGTAACTCCCAGTGCATTGTGGGTCTGGATGCATGCATTTGTGTGTGTGTGTGTGTGTGTGTGTGTGTGTACAATGTGAGCTTGTGTGCAGAGATGACATTGCAAAGTAAAGAGGACGGAGGCAGTTTTGGTGCATAATAAAACTTGATCTATGGATGCTTTGTAATCACACTAACCCGCAGAAACAGAGACACACACACACAGTCCATAAGGCTCTGCAGTCTGCACATATTTGCACATTTGGCAAATAGACACACATGCCAATACGTCACACACAGATACACTGTAACTGCCCCATAAATCATGCATGTAAAGAAGTCACACACACAGCCTCTGTACTTATACTTTTATGCACACGCACTCACATTTGCACAAACTTAAAAAGAGCCACTTAGCCGGTACGTGCTTGTGTGCTTGTTAATGAAGAGTTAAAATGCAAATTATTAATCCTATTTTGTTCCATGGAGAGACGGCCGGAAATCCTGTCTGACTTGTGTCCCACCTCACATGGTCCACTATGACGTGTCAGCTGTGGACTGTCAAGTGGAAATGTCAAACACGAGCAGTCGGACCAGAACAACAGCAAAAGCATAAAAGGGAGAATTTTGAAAAAAAAAAAAAAAAGAGAGAGAGAGAGAGAGAGAGAGAGAGAGAGAGAGAGAGAGAGAGCTATCTGGAAATCTGCCTCCAATCTTTTGAGACATTTTTGCACTGAAATGGGGAGTGTGAGATTCTGTATGCAGTGCAGTTTTTTGTGTGTTCAGTGCTGGTACCCATCGCCGCTTTTGCTAACTTCCAATTAGCATTTTAGTCTAAGCAAACCAGAATTGTAAAGGACATCATTTTTTTGTGAAGCAGAGGATCTTCCCAAAGAATGGCACTGCAATCTGTTAGAGTTTAGAATAGAATGTGGGAAAGTTTTCATGCATTAATTCACCATCGCACTACGACAATTCACTAAGGCATGTATGGAACTGTTGCATTGTTGATTTTATTTCCTCCTCTCCTCGCTGTGTTTTATAGTTACAGCTGCATTCAGTCACAGACAGAAAAACAGACAACAAACACACAGACAGAAATGGATCGTGGATGAGGGTGGGTTTGTGGTGGAGGGGTACATTGGTGGTGGAGGCTTATCCAAACATGGCCAAGACAACTGAGGAACCACAAAACAACCAGCCAGCAAGCCGCAGCACTGCATGTTAAGACAGAATACCAAATGAAGCAGACTCCAATATTACCCTGCTTTCACCACTCCAACTGTCTGGGGGAATCTATATGATGAATCATGAAGAGATTTTTTTTTTTTTTTTTTTGTATAACTCCTCTGCTTCTCGCCCTGCTTCTGTCTTTGTCTATACTCTCTCTCTCCTCCCATTCTTTATGTTATTCTTAATGAACTCCTCTGTGCCCCCTCTGCTAATTCTCTCTGCTACTACAACTTCTTCTTCTCTCTTTCTGACTCCTCTCTTCCTCCCTCTTTTTCTATTCTCCCCACACCTCTCCTCCCTCCTTTTCCTGGCATCTCTCTCTCTCTTTTCAATGTACATAACAGTGTACTCTTTAGGAGGGAGCCCTGACGGTATCTATGGCAACCAGATTGCTAGGCAACAGCCGATTCTCCCTTCCTTCCCTGCGCCGTGCAGCAGCGGTAACAATCAGCCAATCAAAAGCTGAGGAGGAATGCCGATGTACGTGAAAAGTTCAAAAGATATCCAAAGAGCACTGCATGCTCTCTATTTCCACATGTGCTGTCTTAACATGGACAAATATTATACATATATATCGATCTGTCTTTGCATTAGCAGACAGGAAATTAAATAGAAAATGTGTTATTATTGAGAATCGGCCTTAAAATATTCTAATAATTGAAAAATCATGCCAAAGGTTTTCCTCTGAATGTGAATCACTAAGCCAGTTTTCCTTTGCACATGCACATGCAGATAAATAACAGGCAGTTTAGGCAGCACATGTGCTCATTAACATGCAGTTACACGTCTACACACACCACTGGAGCACACTGGAAGGAAGTTTAAAAGATGACTCATTAAATATGGGCCTTTTAGGCAATTTGGCAAGCTCTGGCATTCTTCATACTTCAAAACTGATCTCTGACATTACATTTAAGAGCACGGATGAAGGAAAAAATCAGCAGAAATCTACCAGAATTTGAGAGCATTTCAAGGGGGGGGGGTTAAATTAAATGCGAACTGAATGACAATGGAGTCCCCAACTTTTTCCTCAGGAATCACAGTCAGCATTAGCAGGTTTGGAAAGTTTTGGTGGCAAACAGTATTAGATGCAGAGACTTAACATCTTACAAGACCCAGTGAGCTGACGAAGACTAATCCCAGCACAGAAACACATCTGTATCTGCCCAGTGATACTGCTCTAAATGGGAAAGTAGCAGCCTAAGCACTAAACGCAGGAGCTGGACTCTTAACACACTTCAAATCATCATTGATTTTTAATTTTACTTTATTAATCCCACTTGGGGAAATTCAATTTTTACACTCTATTGTTACCAATTATTACACACATAGGCCCAAAATACACACACATGCACTCACACAGGACCTATAGACATGTATTAGTGGAGAGAGGGGGACTGGGCTTCCATATAGTTGGCATTCCAGGCAGTTAGGAGTTTGGTGCCTTGCTCAAGCTACCTCCAGCTACCATCCTGGAACATGGTCCGTGCTGAACTTGTCCCTACTGAGCTGCTGCTGCCCGTCTCTTGCGTTATGCAGAAGAGAAAGACAGATAGGTCTAGAGAGAGAGAAAAAAACAGCGGCTGTGGTGCACACATGGAGTGACAATAGACACAGAATGGGGAGTGGCCATTTTAGGTTCTCAGTGTTGTTTTATATTGATGTTGGTTGATCAAAATTCGTCCTTCACTCCTCTGTCTGCAGACAGCGGGAGGGGGACAGGGAGGCCATTTTGAGACACAAGGCAAAAAAACTGGAGAGGGGGAAAACAAAACTCAACAGCCAACAATGGTGAGTAGGAACAGAGGGACGCTGACCTTCAAAGGGCTCAATTACATGTCTCACACACACACACACACACACACACACACACACACACACACACACACACACACACACACACTCAAAGTTGGACATGATTGCACATAAAGCGCATTCACATGGCTCGGTGGCATACAGAAGCACAAACAGACACACATGCATGCACACACACACACACACAGAAATGAACATGCATTTGTGTGTGTGCTGCGCACATTTTTAAACACACACATGCAGGCACACACACTCAGAGCGTCCCTGCTGCTCCACACCGTAGGACCGTCTGTCCGTCCAGATAAAGTGGCCTCTGAATCTCAGCTCTGATTTGAGAGGGGGGATTTAATGACATCTATACCTCCCCACCCCCCCACCCCTTCCCCTCTGCCTCTCTGTCTTTTTCTTATTTCTTTCATTCACTCACAGTTGTTGTTCCTCTCAGTTTGTGTCCTTCTTGCAATCTATTTATCTTATCCCTGCTATTTCACTATTTCGCTCTATTTTGCTGTCTATTTCTCATTTACCTCGTTCTCTCTCTCTCTCTCTCTCTCTCTCTCTCTCTCTCTCGCCCTCTCTCTCTCTCTCTCTCACTCTCTCTCTCTATCCATACCCACAAAAACCAATTTTCAGGTGGACACTGCAGGGCCAACCTCTAAAGTAAACATCCCCCTTATTCATCTACTTCTCCTCAGTCTCCTCCTCCTCCTCTTCTTCTTCTTCTTCTTCCCCCACCCCACCACCATCATCATCAATGCCAAAAGAGCCCCCTCCCCACCCCATATCTAACTCTCCCTTCCTCCCTCCTTCCCTCTCTACCTCCAGCCTTCTGTTTGGAGGGAAAGAAGTAGAAGAAGAGTGTAAAAAAAACACATAGTGAGTGGCGCAGTCATGAATTTTAATGCCGCTGCTCATTTTGAGTAAATAGTATATCAGCTGGGATCCAGATATATGGAGAGGTTTAGTAGTGGTGGTTGATTCTGGTGATGATCGGGGGAAGCATAGACACAAAACAAAGAAATAAATTAAAAGGAAACCCAAAGCTGGGTGATGGATGAAGCAAAACAAGAGTGAAGAGAATGGAAAATGAGAGGCAGAGAGGGATGGGAGAGGAGGGTTAAGTGAGGATGCAGAGCAAAAGGAGAAGAGGAAAGTGGTGAAAGATGGACGAAGAGAAAGAGAGGGAAGGAAAATCTCATCTCCTGCTGGAATAATCTCTCATTTATCACACTGATGGAAAAACAGAGAGAGAATGGAGCTGGATAAGGTTCAGAAAAGACAGTTTCCTAGTTTTTTTGATAAGTTTCGGCTCACACTTGTGTAGTGGATGCGGCATACATGCCATAGCGTCTAGACAGCTTTTTGTATAGCATGAATTATGCATGCAGGGCTGCTCTCATTTGCGGGAGCCATATTAAAATTATTACATATGTGGCAATATACCGAGGGGTAGAGGGTGGAGGGTCTCTTCCATGACGCTTAGCAAATTGGGGAAGGCTATAATGGCTCAAACACACATTTGTGAATGCACACTCACACATATGAACACACTCACAGAGCTTTGCAAATGCATGTGCACTTGTGCATGTGGACACACATATACACACCAACCCAAAAGGCTAAGCTTCCTTTTCCATTTCAGCAGAGAAGATTGCATTTTCTGAGACTGTGTGTGTGTGTGTGTGTGTGTGTGTGTGTGTGTGTGTGTGTGTGTGTGTGTGTGTGTGTGTGTGTGTGTGTGTGTGTGTGTGTGTGTGTGTGATTACTGACTGTTTGGGAGGGAGTGATGGGGGATATTAAACGATTCAAATGCTGTCTCTCTTGCTCTCCTCCACTGGAGAGACCTAAGACTGCAGCATGGGCACACACACAAATACACACGCGCGCACGCGCACACACACACACACACACACACACACACACACAGAGGGCCAGTCTGTTCTGTCAGACAGGCCAATTTAAAAACACACACTGCCAATTAACTGAGAGGCAGCATAGTTTCAGTGTGGACATTGTTGTAGCGCAGCATCCACAGATAATGTGGACATGTGTGTTTTTGTGTTTAGTTGCATTCTATTCTGAGCAAATTGCTTGTTTTAAGAAAAGACCGCGGATGAATCGTCCACACTCCCTTTTCAAATGTCCACTGCTATTTCTATTGTTTTTTTGTTTTGTCTTGTGTGAACAACTGTAGCCATTTTACTGACGATAAGTGACCAAAACACAATCCCCCGCAGGATAAATGCATACTATTGTCCTTAAAAGAAGTGTTCAAAAAAAAACAAAACAAAAAAAAACCCACAGAAGCCAGCAGCAAATGAAAAAACACACTGAAAGAGAAAGAAGCCAGGATGGTGAGCGTTGGTTAGTGTGGATGGTGCAGGTGACAGGAGTCTGATTCATGACCTGTTCATACAAACCCTAATATTTGCTTTAATGATTGTTCACTAGCATTTATTGTTCTCTTATGGCAAACACAAAACATTTTGCAGAACCACTGTAGCTTTGCACTCTGGCGACAACCCAAAGTGCTGTTACTGCATACATATTGTTCTCTATAATTCAATGCTTTTTTACTGCACAAGTGATCTTTGGACAATCACACTCCACTGCTTAAATGCCTGTACAAACCTGGATCCCTCTAGGTTTTGCACCAGGCCCCTTTACAGCCTCAGGAAGTCTGCCAAAACACAATAACTACTTTCTGCAGTTCATCTTATTAAATTTAAGCCAAAAGTTCCACAGGGAACGAGGTGGTATGAGGTGAAATCCACACTGACGTTCAGTGTGAGTAAATGTCCCTCAGCCAGATGTACACAAGACATATTTCATGATGGGCATCATAACTTGTCAAACATAGGTGCAAGTAATAACATTTATAGTGGTCAATTTCCATTAAATCTTTCCATGCAGTGCCAAGACGTGGTTGATATACGGCAGCTTATTGGAGCACCAAAATTAAGTGGAAGGTAGGAAAACTTCAAAATGTTCAACAACTGCAATGCAAAGCATGTTTTTCTGCATATTGCACACACTTCTCATCACCAGATATGTTGATATTGGTTGATTCTGCAACACCCTGGATTATGTTCAGTGACAATGGGGTCCAATACAAATGCAATGTATGCTTTTCAAATTCTTGCTTTTGTACAATAGCTGCACATGGCGACTACAGTATGTTTAAAGTCAGGGAAAGATTGTGCTTAAAGTAAACAAACTGTGGTAAACAACAACATCAAAAAAAGGCTATGGTTAGGGAAGGATCGTGGTTACAGTTCGTAAAAAGGCAAACAAAAATTGCAGGTCTGTCTCCTGCAGGTCAAACATGCGTCATTCCAACCTCCACATTCTTACTTTCTGCCTTGCTTCATACAGGACTTACTACACCCTGCACTGGCACTGAACGTTGACACTGGACATAAATCGTGAGGTGCAGCATTGTCGTATAGGTGTGGGATTCCTAGAACACTGAGCTGGGGACTTCGGGTATGGGATAAACTAATGTCTATGCTCCCTATAATAATGCTTATGGTCCAGTGGTGCTTTGAGCTAAAGGCTAATGTCAGCATACTAACATGCTCATTATGATAATATTGGTGCTAAGGTACAATACCTACAACGTTCACCATGTTAATTTAGCATGTTACTATGCTAACATTTGCTAATTACCACAAAGTACAGTTGAGACTAATGCCATTAATTCTGTAGATATTTGGTGATAAACCAAAGTATTGACAAACTGCAATTTTGACCTGATGACAGCATCAAGTCAAGGGGTCATCAGCACGATTATAATTCAGCCTGTAGTTATTAAGATATTTTAGTCTGGACAGACCAACCAACCAACATTGCCATTCATAGAGCCATGCCACTAGCATGGCTAAACATACTTGACTTTTGATTGTACTAATCTATGATATGCAACTTCATGACAGAAACAACTGTGCCCCTTCCATTCTGCATCTACATACATACCTAGACCGTCTGGCAAGAAGTGCTGGAGGCATTGGCAAACAGCACCATGCGTCTTCATGACTAGCTCATGATATTCTGGACCAGCACATTTATGGATTCTCATTAAGACGCTGATAGCGGCAGCAACACTGTGAGCTGTAAATTGGAAGGCACAGTATTTCCTCAGAAATTTCCCAGTGTGTGTGACTGGTGGTTGATTATTGACAGCTATTTAGAGCTGACGAGTGTTGATTGAAGAGCTGGGGTATCTTTGCAGGAGCTCTTGAAACTGTCTGAAGTGTTGTATTAACTAAAATAGGTGATGTCAGATTTATTAATAGGTTCATTTTAGATTTATTCTATTCTATTCTATTCTAATTTAAAAATCTGTATACGTGTTCTATGTGAGCATGAAGGGTCTACGAATTATATTTAACTGTACAACCCTGTGTTGTATGGACATGAAATGAACCTTGATGCCTTGAAACACTGGAATGATGTTCAGTGCTGATCATCAGCAGCATTTTCACTCAGTATTTTATCATTATATGGTCTTTTTTCTGAGTATTGTCGTCTGACAAATATCTATATGATTCCCTGTGCTTATTGGTAGCTGATTGTACATTCTACCTGACTGTGTGACCTTTAATACAAGCGGTCTGACAGTGACTTTAGCCCTGGGCTAGTGTAACCCAGACAATGAAAGGTTAAATGCTACAGTGCAGAAAAAGGTAAAATTACCCTTGGGCTAAGATAGCCTTTGGCCAACCATTTGAATATTGATGTTTCATGTGCAACCTTCAATAGCCTTCTGCTACCAACAGGGAACAACAAGCAAAAGTGTAGCAAACAACTTTTAATGGAAGGGACGCACTTATGGTGCAGGTCTACTCAATGCATGTTTAAACCTCTTGTGTCTTCATTCATATTAGGGTGCAGTGACAGGTTAATCCTCGTTTTCTCTGTCTCTGCACAAGCTCCCATCCACATCTGTAGTTGCATGTTTTACACAGAATTACACAGAATTACACAGAATTGCATTATGCCCTTACCTAACAAAGTTTTTTTCAGACTTTTGGTTCACCAACATCTGCCCTTGTTTAACCCTGGCCAAGAAGCCAAGTCGGATGATTTATGTTGGCCCACAGTTTCAACCTGCGTCAGAGCGTCAGTCTGAAAAGGGAATCAGTAAGAGCTGGAAAAATCAGCTAAACCCAGCACTCTAGTGGGAGAACTCTAATCTGTCATCCACACAAGTGCACATTTTGGATTTGGCTCAGTCAGCACTGTAACTATCTATAATGCTGCGGGAGCAACTCCAGCACGATCAGTAGTTGTCGATAATATTCTGATTTTTGAGGTTTGTTGGGATGACCCGGAATCTGCAGATCTAAACCATAGGTTTGCTCTGTACCTGAGCCTGTTCGACCAACCAAAACACTCGACATGACATAAACAAGGAATGATGATGGACTGCTGGACGGCTGTAAGTCAGACAGCAGACTCACGCTTGTGGTTGTTCTTGCGCTGGAAGGGTAGTGTGTGTCGCTCAGAGTCCTCTTCCCCCTCCTCATCTGCCAGGTGTGTATGAGTATAATGGTAACTCAGCCCTGGTCGGTTCTTATAGCGCTTTCCACAGACTGTAACACACACACACACACACACACACACACACACACACACACACACACACACACACACACACACACACACACACACCGAGTGTAGAAAATTAGTTTTCGGCATGTGTGAGTCAAGAATAAAAGAGACACTTAGGAAAAGGAGGAAAAACAAGAATAAAGAAATAAAATTGCAGTGCTCACTGTCACAGACGTAAGGCTTGTCTCTGTCTTCGATGGCAGGCGGCTCCTGTCTCTTCCTCATGCCCCCGACACCGTAGGCCTGCAAAGGCCACACACACACACACACACGCGTGCACACGAAAAAGTTTGAACTTCAATACAAGTCCTCTATGCAAACATATACACAATAAAAAAGAATGTAACAGCACTCCTAACTCGTACACATGCACGCACTCACACACACACACACACACACACACACACACACACACCCGTTTGCATTCTAATCATCTGCTCTCAGTGTAAAGCTCCACTTCCAGCAGGAGGGGGCTGATGACACCTAGCAGGGGAGCAACAGCTCCAATTAGCAACCCTGGTGTCTGCGTGTGAGTGTATGTGTGTGTGATGACTTTCAGAATACATTGTTAGCACTTGATTATCTTCCCATAGGATGCCCCAAAAGAGTGGAGGAAAAAAAACCTGTCTGACCTAATCAAAGTTGTAAAAAAAATAGAGAAAAAAGGAATAAAGGTTGTCCCAGCATGATTTAAATCTCTGGATCTGTTTGCATCTATTCTCTGTTAATAGCTGTTGTTTTGTCAGACTCAGGAGAGAAAAGAGAAAGCACAAAATAATTCCAGACCTAGACGTCAAAATCTCTTTAGGAAACACTGTACAGTAAGTCATAACTTCAGACCATGAATTAGAAAAAAGTGACATTTCTGTCAATGTAATTAGTACAATTTGTCCACTGTAATATTCATTTGACTGCAGCGACGTGACTCGTACAATACGCAGTTTATGTTGTGCAAATGTAGCAGATTCCCTCTAAGTCTTGTACTGCAGAATTACTTCTGGCTATTCTCATTTTACAGTGTAATCTAAAACAGAACTCGTATGCTCTGTGTCTGACAGGCAGTGCTTTTACATCACAGTCTGATTCTGAGCCTGATCTCGGCCATTTTGGCAGACTTTTCCTTCCCTGGCTTCACTCTTCTGCAGTGACAGCCAAACTATTTCTTGACTTTCGTGACTTGTTAGTTTAATGTAAAATGACCAGGGTGAAAAAAAAAGAGATGAGTTATGAAATGTCATTTATGTCTTACCCGTGCTTTGGTACGGTTCTTGCGCTTTGGGACGTCTTCCTCCATCTCATCCACCTCCAGCTCATGAGGGAAATCCCCAACCAGCAGCTTCTACAGATGAGACACAGAGAGCGAGAGACAGATGGGCTGTCAGAGGGATTAGCTGGTTTACTACTTTCCTTTTTTTACCTTATCTTTCCTTTTCTCCTCTTTTCTTTCTCTTGCCCTTAACCATCTCAGTCTCTCCTTGCTGTGGCCTTGTTCTGCATGGATCAATGGGTGGTCAAGTGTTTGCTTGATCCAAGTGCAGAAAACAGCCTTCAGAGGAAAACCACTGACACTAAATTCTATATCGCCATAGGCGTCACTATTTCCTATCAAGAAACAATTCGATTTATGACCTTCTGAATTGAAAAAGTAAACCTCGTAATTTAGTAGTGCACTTCTCCAAGTTAAGGGACTCTCAAGAGGTACATCTTAAAAAAAAAAAAAAAAAAAAAAGAATCAAGCAGCAGTTTTAGTTTCAAAAATGGTTCAAGTTTCAAAAACACTGATTCCTACATTTCCCATAACACAACTTGGTAGTCCATTTTATGGAACAGCTGTTTTTACTGGCTGTGACAAATAAACTGAACTTCACACATAAAATCAGTGGACCACCTCTTTAAGAGAAGGAGATTTTAGCGTTTCTTGTCCTTGGTGTTGGAAAACGGCTTTATGTTAAAAAAAAAAAAAAAACATGATTTGTGGTTATTGCAAAAATAACATACATAACACTTTGAGTCATAAAAAGTCTGAAAGTAATAGCAGTAAGGGAAGAATTAAGTGTGCTCATGGAGCTATGATGGGCCAGAGGGTTGAAATAATGCTTGCCTGGGTGAGCCTTGAGCTGAGCTGGAGACAGGGGAAGTCCTGCATTAGAGGCCCTAAACACTACTCCAGCTCTCAAAGGGCCACTGTGAGGGCCATTCACTCAACTGCTGATTGATTAGCTGTCCATCTGAATTCAAGAGCAACTGCCTCCAGCTGGTGAAATACTCCAGATAGATGGGCTTCAAGTTTTTGCTCAGAAGTTACTGCGCGCAACATGCTGTATGGAGGATGACAAAGAGCAAAGAGGTGGATCGACTTCCCTCAAATGTCCTTCAAATAGTTATTCGCAAGGTTGGTCTGTAAAACGCGTGAGTGGAATCCCTGTAAAACACCAAGACTGGCTGCAGCACAATCACACACAATCACAAGCACGCACACACTCGGTGCCAGGAGGGAGTTGTCAGAGCCGCGGGAGCCTGTGTCACCGCCAAAACACACACTCGGAGAGAGACAAAGGCAGAGACAGACAAAGAAACACAAACACAGAGGGTAATACAGACAGATAAAAAGAGAGAGACAGCCTGACATAGGGAGAAAACAACAAGAACAAGACACAGAGAACAGCAAAGTACAGAAAAGAGAGGGAGGAAAAATGAAAGAGGGAAGAGAGAGAAACTCCAGTCTCACCTGACACTCGCTCATTGGCTCTTCTTCCTTGGTTTCTACCTTCTTGTCCAGGGTTTCCCCGGCGAGCAGCGACTCCAACACAGGGCCGTCTGGGATGCCCCCCTCCTTCTTTAGAGAAGCTTCGTAGTCTGGAGAATGAGACAATTGCAATCAGAAAACAGCAGAGATCTCACAGTCATGCTGACATGCTCAGTGGAGCTGACAGTGGCCCGAGGAAACAAAATGTGGCTGGTTCATGGCGGCAAGTGTTTCATCTTCTGCACTGTACAGACGCTGAAGTGATCATCTGAAATTTAACCCAAATATCACATCATGGTGTATTGCTTGTGGTTTTCACATTTTCTTTACAGTTATTTTCTCTTTATTTAACCCACGTGCTGCAGAATATCAGTAAACGAGCAAAATATGCAATTTATTGTGACTTTAACTAAGAACTCCCTTACTTATGATGCATGCACAAAGCTCAGTGATGACACAGAGCTGTGAAACGAGCCACGAGCTATTAAATGTTTAAGTTATTTAACAGTTAATGGCACTTTTTGATTTTTCAAACCTTAAGGCTACGTAAGGGGAATTAAAGGGGCAAGAGGGATTCAAAGTTAATGACTAGCATCAATTTACAATTAGTAATATGCACCCTGTGGATACACAGATTTTGCAATATTGTCACTGGTTAAAGTTATTAAAAATGCTCCTTAATTACCAATCTTGAACTCAATCGGTACAAGCCGTGGGTCCTCCAGGATGTTTAGCCGTCTCTTCTTGCGCCAGCAGCGAGCGGGATATGTGTACAACTGACCTGGAGCATGACCTGAAACACAGAGGAATACACAGCTCAGTTATAGCATACATTAAAGTAGACTCAGAGCCTTCAGCCCCACCAGTGACTGTGCGAGGCTAGGCACAGCAGTGATTTGAGCTAAATGCTAACACAGCTTAATTTATTGTTTAGTTAGAATACTAACATTTGTCAGTTAGCACTAAATACAAAGTGCAGCTGAGGATAATGGGAATGACATTGGTTTTTCAGATATTTTATCACCAAATTATATTATTACAAATCACCCCGAGGGGGACATGATCCATCTAATTGTTATGTCAACCTGCAGGTGGCACTATAGGAAAAGCCCAAATTCATCCTCTGGGGACCATAAACGTCTGTACAAAAGTGATAGTTGCTGAGCTACTTCAGTCTAGACTGTGGGTTGGCTTAAATCTAAATAGCTGTGGTGTAAAGGACTGTATGTTATGCTAAAGATGTGTCATTATTAATGCTGTTTTTAAATATTAACTACTTTTTGTTGACTTTCAAAACTTTCTATTTTACCATAGTTGTTGCTGATGAATAATCAGCCATTAAAAAGACACTGAAGTTAACCAAATAGAAATAAACCTTGAATATAAAACACACAAAATGCTCATTAATTCAACTTTGAGTTTAATCCAATACTATTCTATGCAAATCAAATTACAACTAAAACCTAACTAACAAACAAAAGAGTTGTACAGACAGACACAAGGCAAAGCCTACAAACTTAAATCGTTAACACGCACACACACGGACCCACATACACACACATACACATACATACACACACATACACACACACACACACACACACACATTAGTGCATTCTCTCTGGGATAGTTGGTGCCAGCGGCGTATCATTGCCTACAGGGGTGTCTGATTCCCTGCCAAAGTACACTGATGTTACAGAGAAAGAGAAGGCAATGAGGAAACACCCTTTGGGGAAAGCAAAAAAAAAAAAAAAAAGTTGAGGTGTGAAAGGTAGGAGGCCTGGAAAAGAGGAGGAAATGAGGGAGAGGAGAGAGGAAGGAAAGAGAGACAGAAACAAGCAGAGCACAGGAAGGAAGGAAGCCGCAGGACAAATGACTGGAGAGAATAATTTGCAGCATAACACCTGGCAAACACGACACAGACACCAACAAAGAAGAGTGCTCTGGAGTGCTCCTCAAGCTTCAGCCAAGCACTTTATTGTGTCCAGGTATCAAACACACAGAGACACACACCTGGTCCACGATGGTTCTTCTCCATCCAGATGTAGCAGTTACTCTGGGCCACGCCAGTCTGGGAGTCCAGGAAGGGGAGCCGCATGGAGCGCTCGGCACACAGACGGGCATTGTAGCTGCGACAGTGTTCAATGGCCTCCTTATAGAACTCCTCACCAAGACTGAGGGAGGAAAGAGGAGAGGAGGGGGGAGGATAATAGAAAGAGGGAAGGCGTGTGGGGGTCAGTGGTAGGACAAGGAGGGGAATACGGTCCAACATTAGCAGGGCATGAGGATGCCAGAAGCTCAGCATGCATGTGTGTGTTTACGTGTGTGTCTGAGTGAAAAGAGGAAGGGCTTCAAGTGGACTGTCATGGACAGGTGGAGGGCAACATTTTGTGTGTGTGTGTGTGTGTGTGTGTGTGTGTGTGTGTGTGTGTGTGTGTGTGTGTGTGTGTGTGTGTGTGTGTGTGTGTCTGCAAGCTTCAATCATTGCACATTTCTGAGGGTATGTGCATGTGTGTAAGTCAGGAGGGGCAGTGAGTGGACAGTCATGAGCGGTTATGGGCGGAGTGTGTGTTTGTGTAGGTAGAGATGCACGGTCCTATCAACCTGGGTTACAGCAGCTGAGCTGGCAACTACATACTATTAAAACCACACACACTCTCACACATGCAGTACAGTAACACGTTTTTCACTGTGAGGACAATCTATGCACTGCATCTTCTCACCTGTACAAGTGTGAGTTTGATTACCATTCAGTGTAACATTCCTCTCTTTGTTCCTCCCTCCCTCCCTCCCTCCCTCCCTCCCTCCCTCCCTCCCATCGCTCATCCTCCCTCTTACCTGTTCTTGATGACTGCACCTCCAGATTGCCTGTAGGGAGAAGAACAAGAAGAAAAAACCAATAGATGTGTAGTGAGTCACTCCTCCACTCCACCCTACTTTCTCTCTCCCGCTCTACTTCTCAATTTTTTCCATCTTTCCATCACTCTCTCACTCATTTCTTCTCTTTTCTGTTTTCTTTCTTGTTGCATGTTTAACTTTCACACTCTGCTACACTTTATTTTTTTGTGATTTTCATCTTTCTTTGCACTTGTCTCTCTTCTCTTTGTCTCTCTTCTCTTTGTCTCTCTCCTGTTAATCACTCCTCTCTAGTGTCTTCCTGCTGAGTGCAGACATCAAGGTCACTCTGCTATACAGACGGTAGATACAGGACACACAAAACTAGAGCTATGCAGAAACACACACACACAGAGAGAGAGAGAGAGAGAGAGAGAGAGAGAGAGAGCTACAGTGCTGGGTCAACAGGAACCTCACAAAAACAGTGCAGTGCAGCAGAAGTAGAAACTCATTCTTCTTCTGCAGGAAAACATGGTGCCTACATTGCCCACAATGTACACAACCACTTCATTGTGGATTCAGATGTGTTATGCCAGTAGCAGTTAATGTAGCCCTGAGATGTAGCCACAGACTACTCACAGCTCCCTCTTGAGCCACATAAGACATTGTGGAGTTTTGTTCACATATACAGTAGTACTCAACAACACCTAATCAGGAGATTTCCTTTAAAAAGTCCCCTATAAACAAACTATCCCTCAATGAAAGCCACAAGCCCAAACGCATATGACAATGTCAATGTTCTGCTGGAGTTTTAATGCTTTAAAAACAGGCTATGTCTAAGAGGATCTGACAAACCACAGCAAAGAAAACGAAGTAAAAACTTTTTTTTTATGCATTATATGCCACATTTGGTAAAGACTAAGTTGGGATTAGGGTTAGGCCACCCGAAAGGCGCTTTCGGGGGGAGGGGGGGGATGCCCCAAAACACAATTTTTTAAATGAAAAAGGTCACATATTAGTGCTGTCTGCACCAAAATCTAATCAGTTCCTTCTTGGCCCAAGGCCCAAACTTCTGCCAAATTGAACTGAAATCTGCTAAATAGTTTTTGAGATGTCTGCTAATTAACAGACAAAAAGCCAGCAAAGTTCATGGGACTAAAAACCTGCTTAGCTGAGATGATTACTGAAATCTGCTGCAGCAACACATTACAACACACTGTAAAGGTGCAAACAAAACAGATAATCATCTTTGAGCCGAATAAACGCAAACTGTGAAAAGATGTGACTTTTTGACAAGACACTCAAACAAAAAAGATTATTTACAGTTTAATATCCTCAAAATGGATTAAAGCTGATTTTCCAAATGAAAAAAGATGGTGTTTTGGGGGGATGTGGTGGGGGGGCTCTCCTTTGAAAATGTTGCGCAGAATCAACTGTCCTGATTGGAAATAAGGACAAATTCAACTCTACATCAGATCCTGCAGAGGCTGGATCTGACAGCTTGTGCGCGGCATCTTCAAAACCTCCTAAACCAGTTCCACAACCTCGCAGGCCATTGCTGGACATGTGACATTTAAAGGATGTGATCAGGGCGTCAATATGTGGGGCATGCTGTGCTCGTGTCTGTTAATGTGTCGTTGGGAATGAGCCGCTTGCCTTCTGCTGAAGAGAATGTATTTCTGTGCAGCTCAGCTCCTGCTATCGGCTGTGCATGTGACCATTCGAGGGTTTTATGGCCTCGTCTGAGGTGCGTCACCAGAAATTTTTCCTCACCTCGTTTGACTTTGCCTTAGTGCTGTGCCCGTGATCCTCCTTGTAATTTACAATAAACAAATGACGAATGGAGCACAATAGAGGATGTACGAAAAATAGCAGGTTTCATCCGTGCAACCAGTCAGGTACGCTCACTCATTATATGTCGCTGCGGATAAAAACACCTAAATGAATTCTAAATCAGTGTCAGACGCATGGCTAAAGTAGAAAGACAGCCATTCACTCAGGCACAAGTATGCCTACTGTTTGCATATGAATAGTCATGAAGAAGGAAGATAAACACTCACACACTCTGAGAGGTGCTCAAACACTCACATACATTCAAAAACACGGGTCCAGAAAGCCTTACGTGCTGCTTTTTTAAAATATTAAGAGGAACATGGTGAATAAAAGACTTAGACTTCAAGGCTGCACTAGTGACCAAACTGAAATATCAGAGAGAAAGAGACTGAATGGGAAAAAAAGAAAACATTCAAAATGTAAAACAGCTCACCCCTGAGCTCCCCATCTACCTCCTCCCTCTGCACCCCTCTCACTTCAAACCCACTCCCTTCCATCCCTCCATCACCTTCATCCCTCTCTCCTCCGCTGCCTTTAGAGGTACTGGAATAAGTCGGTCCCCTCTCGATAATAAGTTGACAGCTGTAGAAAATGGCTTCTTTCAATTTGGGTGCTCCCAATCTCATTATACTGTGATAGGAGAGCCACATGACTGTTTGGCTGTTTGGAGGCTCGTGCAGCAGAAGAGCTCAGGCACTCGACGTGGAGGCTGAGAGGGAGAGACGCAAAGAGAACGAGAAATCTGGG